>NC_048231.1:16185211-16283821 GCF_002007445.2 Ailuropoda melanoleuca | reverse complement strand
AAAACTTAAAAAAAAAAAAAAAAAAAAAAAAAGATTACCCCACAGAGTGATGAGCTTATGCAAACGAGCAAAAACAATCTTCATGCTGCTGTATTTAGAAAGTAAAATTTAACTTTCCCATGTTTTAAATGATTAATCTTGTTGTTTAATGCATTAATTAAAAAGCACATATTACTATATCACTAGTTGGTTTTTTTTTAATTTTAATAACTGCATTTCAATGTAATTGGTACTATCAGCAATGATATATATTTTAAGCACCTAAAAATATTATTCTGATAAAGAATACATGGCATAAAAAAAGTTAAGAACACCTGCTCTAAGATGATCTACAGCATAAAATTTCCATTTCTTTATTTGCTCTGCTGGTCACTCAGTTGGAAAGTATTTACCAAGTACCCACTACAATATTAGGCTGAAAATCTGAAATTGTCAGTATTTGACTAGTTTTAATTTACCAAAACAGCAATTTCATAGAGTTCACCCTAATACTCATCAGACCCAACTCATAAGCCCACTAATAAAAGAAACAGTCATGAAGTAAAAGAATGATCTTGAAAGTAGACTGAAGCTTGCAGAAGTTAAAAATTTTATAAACTAGGTAAGAGGCAGCACACAGAAAGCAAAAAGTCACAAGAAGATAAAGTGACCAGAGGGAATTATCCATTTAATTATCCCGAATAAGACTGACCCAAATATAATGTCAAATCTCTTTTCTTTTCCATGACCTAACAGTGATGAGAAACCCTTCCCAAAGCTTTATGAATGATTCAATAATTTTTTCTAGTTACATCAAATAATGTTATCTTCTACTTTATAATAAGAAATGCACTTTAAATTCAAAATTAAAGCCAGTAAGAATAATGCCTTAACATTTATATAGCACTTCATCATTTAAAAAGTAATTTCATACATATCATTCTATTTGACCCCTACCACACCCCTACAAAACAGCCTTGGAGGTATTATCCCAACTTTTCAGGTTACATAGCAAACACATATCCAAAAGGACTCACAGAGAATCTTAGAAACTAATCTTAACTCTAAGTCAGACTCTCTCTTTGTTCTCTGTGTCAAGTAATAATGCTAATGGAAGCAAAATAGCAAAGTGCCTCAAAATCCACAAAAACTCAGTCTGAATCTCAATCCATCCCTTACTCTCTCTGAGTCCCTGAAAAAGTTCTTTGATCTTTGTGAGGCTAAGCTTACTAAAGTGAGAATAATAACATCTTCAGATTAAATGAGACACATCAGTTAAGGCCCTTACCATCATCTATGCTAAATAATAAGCTGCGCTTATTACCATCATTCATTTTTATTGTCATGAGAATCCAGCTATCAAGAAACTAGACTCTTACCTAGAACAACTCAGGAAAGCAATGTGGTTCAATGGCACAGCACAGGTTACAGAATTCTAATGTACTGTCCCACAGTTACTCTGGTACATTACTTGACCTCTCTATATACGATCATTCTATCATTGTAAAGGCTTTTGAGAAAATAACATAACCTATCTCACAGAGTTTGGAGAACTCCTTTGCTTGAATATCTACAAATGTGAAAGTCTCCTATGTTAGGAGCTCCAATCAAGAGTTCACAAAAAGCAATATCTAGAGCCAATATTCACTCATGAGTCCAGAAACAGAGCCTTCTCTCATTTCAGATAGCCAATGGTGACCAACTCATAAAATCTCGGATTAGATCGTGGATAAATACTAAAGCCAGAGTCAAACTATACCAAAGGAAGGACTGCGTAAAAGAAGGTATAAGTAAAAGAGAATTATTTTCCACCCTAAAGGCAAAAGGTCAAAACCAGGCTCTCTCTTACTTACTCTTGGCTTACCACCTCCTCATCCTCTGAGGACGATGCTGTTTCCTCCAGGTCCCGGGCCATCACGACTGGCATTTCCTTTAGGGTTTGTCATGCAGTCAGCAGATGGGGGCCTCGGAGACCTTTCCTTGCAGATTCACCGGATCAAACAATTTAGGTGGCACTGTTTCCTGCAAGAAAGCCAAATGATTTGAAACACAATGGCATTTTCTATTTGTTGATTATTGCTATTGATCTTCCAAGTAACAAATATGATTGTTTAACTAAACGGTGTCCAACGTCTAGAAGCTTACCTTCTATCACAGTGCTTCTATCACTTACGCCACAAAAACCAAGGTTTTTTTTCTTTCAAAAACATACTGTCTGTCCTCCATGTATTTAAAGAGTTGTTACTAAATTTGAGCTTCTCGTTTTTCTTTTATATACTAAACCTAACAAGGATTAGCTTCTAGGAAAGTCCAACGTAGGTGGCTGATTGACTAAAACATAGACTCCTTGCTAGAAAAGTGTGACCTGGGTTAAAAACAAAAACTCAAGATTTAGGACCCTTGAAAATATTTCTTTAGACACTAGGACAAGCACACAGCTGAAATGCCTTCATATTTCACTAAAACAAATTCAACCACTAAACTAAAAAATATATTCTCCTGGGGGCGCCTGGGTGGCACAGCGGTTAAGCGTCTGCCTTCGGCTCAGGGAGTGATCCTGGCGTTATGGGATCGAGCCCCACATTAGGCTCCTCTGCTATGAGCCTGCTTCTTCCTCTCCCGCTCCCCCTGCTTGTGTTCCCTCTCTCGCTGGCTGTCTCTCTCTCTGTCAAAAATCTTTAAAAATATATATATATATTCTCCTGAAGCAAGGTGATAAATAGCTGAAAAAGAACAAAAAACAAACAAAAACAGTCTTTCCACTCTCAAAAATTATTCTCCCTTACTAAAAATCACAAACTATGACTTGAATCTCATAGACATTAAAATTAGCTATTTACCATAACCCTATTACTCAGAGGTAACCATCTGATGTCTATCTTTGCAAATCTTATTTTGTTATGCATTCAAAATATGGTAAGATCGTAAACGGGACAAAAACCCTCCGATCCCGATAACGATCCGTACAGATCTTCAGCGGAATGGGTAATATCTAGTAACTTCAAAGGCGTTCTTCCGAGGATTCCCAACAGGATTTTTCGATCTTTCCCAAATGTTGGGAAGTCCTTTAAATTAAAACAAGCAAAACCTCCAAGCAAGGAAGAGATGCCAAACCTGTCCCAGACTGCCCGCAGAGTCTGGAGAGAGACACGGAGATCGGAAGAAGATTAAGGACACTCGCCCAAGAAGCGGCCTCGCCCTAAAGGGATCAGCCCCTAGGCCCCACCCCCGGCTCACCCCAATCCCAGGTAGGTCCTCAAGTGTTCCCCAAGGGAAGGACAGGGATGACTCCGCCGCAGCGATTCAGCCCAGCGCGCCCGGAAGCCAACAGCTACTCCCGGACTCCGAGAGGGAAGTGTAGCGGCCGGCGCCCGCCCAGACTCGGGAGCTCACCTCCCTCGCGTAGGGGAGCGCGCCGGAGCAGACGTTTACCTGTCTCATCTTCCCATGACTCCGGGCGGGCCGGCGGGGACCGCGCTCTGCGCCTACCACCCTCCTCCTTCCCCAGCCGGGCTCACGGCCACCGCCGACGGCTGCTTCCCCCGTTACTACAACAACCAACAAGCAACCGCCCGCTCGGAGCCACTGCGCAGGCGCCCGCCACCCCGCGCTGACAACGCTCGGCTGCGGGCGCGAAGTAATGTCGTCATCGCCGCGCAGCGCGGGCGCCGAGCTTTGCTCTCAGCAGAAGTCTAGACTTCTTTTTTCCGCTCTTTTCCCCTCCACTCGTAAAGGTTGACTCCAGCCCCGGAATTCTTCCGCCACGCTCAACAAGAGGGTTTACTGCGTGAGCGGTGGTCCCCGCTGTGAAGCTTGGACAGCGGCAACCACTGATTGGCAGTAAAGAGGTTCACGCCCCATCTCCTGCTCGAGCAAAAGCGGAGCAGCCAATCAGAGCGAGGACTGACGGAAACGACCCAATCCTGGAGCCGGACTGTGGGCGGGGGCGAGAACAAATGGCTCAGGTGGACTACTCGCTGCATCTGCTTTGGGGCTTTGCTGCTCTTGCTGCTGCTGCCGCTGCCGCTACCGCTTCTCCAGCTGGTGCTGCCGCTGCTGTGCTGGGGGTCCCGTCACCAGGTACGGAGAGTGTGGGGGAGAAAAGGGAGGGAGGCGTTTTTGTGGCATCTGATTGAGAGGATAGGGAGAGTCTGGAAAAATGGAGGTGAGATGGAAGGAAGATCCTGGAAGCAACCTTTTGGAGGAGCAAGGGGTTCGAGAGACCTTGGGAAGGGGGAGCTTGGACTATGAAGATGAAGAAGGCTTGGTAGGTTCGGGGAACCAATGAATGAATGAACGAATGACCAGCCACTAGGAGCCCAGCACAGGGCAAGGAACCTTTTCATTTTCTCATGTAATTCTCACAGTAACCCTTGAGATAGGTATTTTGAAAGCTCCGTTTTGCAGATTTCTCACCCAGGATTGCACAGCTACAAAATGTGGAAGGATAGGAACCTCCCTCCTGACTAAACACCACACCTTTGCTGGGCCAGGCCAGGCCAAAATTTGAGAATAGATGTTAGATACTTTAGGAGGCCCTAAAGCTTTAGGGAAATGGAGTTGAGGGATTTGGTAGAGCAGTTCGGAAGAGTGTTCAGGCTCTGCCCTTATCAGCTATCTGTTGGGATTTCTAAGAGCTACCATGAAATGGGCATAAGTTATCTCAAAGAGGGGAGCCATCCATATGGCTTTTCTGACCTTGGGAGGAGAAGGCCTGAGTCACCTATTGAGAAATGGGGGAAAATGAGGATGAGGGGATCTTGGCCCATGCCCTGACCGCTTCTGATTTCTAGTAAAGCTCTCTTCTCTCTGGACTTCAGTGAGGTCGGTCCATTGTTGTGATCTACCATTCCCTGAGGGATCCTCTCCCCCTCTAGAGCTCTTTTTTTGGTTGTTTTTTTCTTTTCTTTTCTTTTCTTTTCTTTTCTTTTCTTTTCTTTTCTTTTTAGCTTCACACTGCCTGAGGCCATGGCTGACTTTAATATTTATTTCAGCTGGGTAGCCTGTAAGACTGCACTGCAACTTCTGCCAGAGTGACAAAGGAAGCCTGATGGTTTATCACCACTTCAGGCCCAAGAAGTTAACCTGACAACAGATAAACTGTGGGGAAAGCAAAAGACAACCAAAAAAACCCCAAAAAACTACCAACACTACAATGAAGATGAGAAGTAATTCTATTATTCAATTCTTTATCTACATGACTTTTATTTAAATCAAGTTGATTGAGGGGCACCTGGGTGGCTCATTCGGTTAAGTGTCTGCCTTCAGCTCAGGTTGTGATCTCAGGGTCCTGGCATCAAGCCCTGCATCGGGCTCTCTGCTCAGTGGGGAGTCCATTTCTCCCTCTCCCTCTCTCTCAAATAAGTAAAATCTTTAAAAAAAAAATAAATAAATCAAGTTGATTGAAAGCATTGCTCTTCAAGGGTTCATCTAAGCTTTTTAAAAAACAAAAAGTACATAATGTTGTATTTTGTATACAACTTCAAGACAGAGTGGATATAGTGTGCTTGTCTTCCTTCAAAATAGAAACTTCATCAAAATATTCTCGGACAGTGAGGCACTATCGCAGAGCATGGTTTGTATCTCAGCTCTGCCATGAGTTAACTGTGTAACCTCAAGCACATCACTAACGTTTCTGTGCCAACCCTCATCTGTCAAATGGAAAGAGTAATAGTGCCTGCCCACCTTGTTTAAGGCTTAAATGAGATCATTTATGTTAGGTGCTTGGCACAGTGCATGACATAGACAAATGCCTGATAGCTGTTAGCTATCATAATTTCTCTTGCAATCCAACGCCAACATTGTTCGTTCCTTCTCTACAGAATTTTCATGCTAGTTCTCAAGTCACAGAAGTTTATTTACTTTTAACCTTGTATATTGTTCTAGCTTATGGAGCATGGATTACTTGAGAACCAGAGTAGAGAACACCTGAGAGTGTAAATTGCCCTCGCTCCATAGATTCCACTCAAATGTATAAGCTTTTATGTGCTTGGAAGGCTCTGTCATCAATAGCCAGACAGATATCTATTAATAGATTTATAGTCACCTTGAGCCACTTGCATGACAAGGGAATGACATAAAAAACTAGGCTAGAAGTAAAGATATTAAAGAACTGATTCCAGCCAAGAGAAAAGCGTTCTGATTTAGCCTAACATTGTGGAGAAGCTGCTTAGACAATAAGTACTATGCCACTTACTGCAAAGTATAGTGTTGATTCACCACTACTAGTGTGACTAAATGTCAAGACCAATTTCTCTAAGTCTTACGCAGAAGTCCATTTTATTACCTGATGGTAATATTTGTACACCTCTTCTTTGTTCCCTTTTTTCTCCATTATTTTTGGCTGGCTTTACCATTTCCAGGCACTGCGTTATTTAGCCTTTTCCACTCTAGGTAAACGTTAAGCACCCTTTGGCTTAGGGTAAATATCCAGGCAGTGTGCTAACCTGGTGAAGTAAGAATAGTCTGTTAAGATAACTGAGAGTGGGCGAACTTCAGGGACTTGGAAAGGAATTCACGAAGAGATTGCCCAGATAAGCTTAGTATAGCCCTCAGGAGTGGGATACAAGTTAACTACCCAAGTCAGAGAGCTTATGGTTGAAGTAAGCTAACTGCTGTTTTGTTCCCAAGGCAAAAATCCCTCTCGGGTTGGAGGGAAGTCATGAGCCGTTTCTTGAACGTGTTACGAAGCTGGCTGGTTATGGTGTCCATCATAGCCATGGGGAACACGCTGCAGAGCTTCCGAGACCACACCTTTCTCTATGAAAAGCTCTACACAGGCAAGCCGGATCTTGGTAAGAAATCAGAGAACTGTATCCTTCATAGGAATGGCCCCAAATGGTGGTTGCCAGACCAGGCTGTCCCTAAAAACAAGCTAGAAAGTTTAAAAACAAACACACACAGCACAGGTGCCCATTTTCTTCTCCAAACTTACTTCCTGAGACTTCCACCCACTGAGTGGGGCCCAAGTCTATTTTTCTATAACTTCCCAGGTAATTCTGAGGTGGGCTAATCTAACCTTTATTGGCCATTGGAATAATAGACTTTGTGGATAGCCCTCGGCCCTTTTTCCTCCCAAGCTTGTCTGAATACCTTTTCACCCATTTTATGCTGTCCTTTGCATATTAAAGGCAATACAAAAAGTATTACAAGGGCAGGTGAGAAAAGAGACTTATTTGGCGACTCTGGGGTGCCCCACTAGAAAGCTATAAAAAAGCTTTTCATATTATCTCAGTCCTCTTCAGAAGCTAGGTTGTGCCACATACAGTTTATTCGGTGTTGCAGGTGGGGAATTACTAACCTAAGGTCTTCCCAAACCGTGAAGAGTCCCTGAGAAGATATCCAAAATTCCTCTGAGCTGGTCTCCCAGAATGAGACGTAGAAGGCCTCTGGTAGCCTTTCCCAGTTTCTTGAGCCTCCCTGCCGAGAGTATTTTCACATTTCAACTTGCGCTTCCTTGCACTGATGTGTGGGATAATAGTGTTTGAGCCGCAGCACCATTTCACGCAGCTGACAATTCTGTGTCGCATTTATAGCTAACCCAGATTCAGGCTCTGACCTAGCTCGTTTTTCTGCAACATCTCCGTGCAAAATGAATCTAAGTAGGCTAGGGCTCACTTTGAACAAAGCTCAATAGGAGTAAAGTACCTGGAAAAGTGGGTAGGACGGTTCCACCGTTTCCCCCTCAAACGCTGCCCTCTGATGTCCAGGAACCCTGTGCAGATTCACAGGATTGTAGAGATTATCTGGCCTAGTCCTTTAAAGTTGACAGAAAAGCCCAGGGATTATGCAATTCACTCAAGGACACATAGCTGAGCCGAAGAACTGGCAGGGGGAGGGGGTTGTCGTCCCTCCGCCCTCATGATCTGGAGGCTCTCATGGTACTGAGATGCCATGTTAGCAGTGTTCTGGAGCATTCCATAGAATTTCACCTGATGCCTAACCTGCCTGGGGTTGGTGAAATATTCCACTTTTGTGTCTCACTAATTAGAGCTATTTCCTCAGCCTTTTCATCAGAAGAGCTATCAAATTGGTTTATAGAATGTAGCCTCCTGGGACAACCACTAGATATTTGGTTGACATGGAATTGTTTCTCACCTTACTGTCATCTAAAGGTCTTCAACGTTGTGGAATTGGTATCACTGTGTGGTTTTCCAAAGGATGGGAAATCCTTAAAGCCCAAGTAAACATTAATAGACCTTTCAGGGCACCTGAGTGGCTCAGTTGGGTAAGCATCCGCCTTCAGCTCAGGTCATGATTCTGGGGTCCTGAGATCAAGTCCCACATCAGGCTCAGAGCCTATTTCTCCCTCTGCCCCTCCCCCCACGTGTGTGTGTGTGTGTGTGTGCGCGCTCTCTCTCTCTCTCTCAAAAATAAATAAATAAAATCTTAAAAAAAAAAAAATAGACCTTTCAGTTATCAGTCTTGTCCCTTGAAATTTCTCTTGCTCAGTAGACCAGCAAAGGAAGTATCTTTGCTTTCACTGTTTTGGCATTCCTCGTCCCAGGATGCATTAGATAAACGGCTGTACATTACAATTACCCAGGGAGAAAGTATTTTTAGAAAATACTTACTCCCAGGGCCTACCTCCAAGGAGTATGATTTAATTGATCTGGTATCCAGGACTTGGTAATTTCATAAAACTTCTTTAGTTGACTATAACAAACACTCAGGGTCGGGAACCACTACTGTGGTAGACTGTGATCAATACTTTCAGGACAAATTACTTAATACAGCAGAACAAAGCTCACCAAGAGTGACGTGGCCTCAGCAAACACCAAGGAAGCAGTGCTTTGTTCCAGTACCAAGTGCACAGGAAACCAGCCCGGTGTGGCCTTTGTTTACATAATATAGACCTGGATTCAGGAAAAGACTTAAATCTCTTCAAGACCAGATTGAGCATCTAGCTCTGTCCCAGGATTTCTGAGTTCTTTCCTGCATCCGCCTCGAAAGTTTACTGACCTCGCAGGCATCTCGTATTGACGCCTGCAACATTCCCCCAGACGTGCCCTCATCTAGACGTGCTGGACATCACCAGCACCAGCGTGGCTTCCCAGGACAGAGGTAGAAACTGCTACAGTCAGGAGTTATTGCCTAAGTGGGCTCTTTGTTGGGTTTCTACTCTTAAAATGCCCCTTCCCAACTGTAGACATTTGAAGAGGAGCTGGGCGGTTCTCAGGTTGGGATTCCTTCCATTCCTACTGGTTGCCATGTAGGCAGGCAGGCTCTGCAGCCTGCCTCCCGTGAACCATCAGTGAACTAAGAAGAGCTTGGAGGGAACCCTAACTCTCCCCTCTCGACACTCTTGCTTTTTTCTGCTCTACAGTGAATGGCCTCCAAGCTCGGACTTTTGGGATCTGGACGCTGCTGTCATCAGTGATTCGCTGCCTCTGTGCCATCGACATCCACAACAAGACGTATGTAAGGGAAGGAAGAGCTTTAGCATCCTTTCGTAGGAAATCAGGCGCTAGGCATACCCAGTGTGGTCCCCCCCTTGGAGACCTGTTAATTTTCATACATTAGCCTAGAAGGTGGATAATAAACGGTTAATAGGTCCTATTTTTTCGAGGCCTTAAAAAAAACATAATAGGCATCACAGGTCTTTACAGTTTGCAAATTCTTTGCAAGTGAATAGCAGCTGGCAGTGTCATGATCCAGTGGCCTGCATCATACCTCTCTACTTCTCTACTAAAGAATCAGCCTTTCTTCTACAAAAGAAGTAGAGTAGTGTGCTCTTTTTAGAGCAGCCACCCACATATACCTTATCCTCACATTCCTCCTTAGGAAATCACAATCCATGAAAAAAGGAACCCACAAGTCAACTGCTGCATGCTTATGCAGGCTCAGTAGGTGAGGGTGAAAGAGAACCCAGGATCCAAAGAGACCAGCCTCTCTGGGGAACTCAGACTAGGGTGGAACCTTTGCAGACAACCATAGCCTCTTGTCTAGATCATGCTGTAACCCGTGCTGACCACTGGAGGGGGCTCGAACTTTCTTTCCAACTATCCTCACCACCATCAAAAGGGGAAAGTTTGCTCAGGTCACTGGCCAAGGCCACCAAAATGTCACCTTCACACTAAAATATTTTTCTGTCATATCTAAACTCTCAGCATTTGGGAAAAGAGGAGGTAATGACATTTACTGAGCACCTCTGATTATGCCGGGAGCTTTCATCTACATGACCTTGATTAAGTCTCCTAGCAGCCCTGGGAGGTAATGATTTTCATTCCTGAGTTTGCAGATCTCCATGTTAGAGACCCAATTAATTTGAACTAAGGAAGACAGATTCAAGTGGGATTTGAAACAGGGCTATTAACTCTGTGATCTCTCGAATTTTTTTTTGGTTTTTTTTGAACTTGAAACTATGGTTTGACTCGTTCTACATTGATACGTATTTTGGGAAGCAGTATGGTTTAGTGGAAACAGCCTGGGGCCCAAGAATGAAAACAAGAAAATGGGCTCTTGTCTCAGTTCTGTTACTATTTTTGTAGCTGCAAGTTCATTATATGGTTGACCCTTGAACAACATAACATGGGCATTAGGGGCGCCGGCTCCCCACAGTTGAAAATCCGCATATAACTTTTGACTCCCCAAAACTTAGCTACTAATGGCCTACTACTGACCAGAAGCCCTTACTGATAAGAAAGTCGATTAAGACATATTTTGTATGTTATATGTGTTAGGTACTGTACTCTTACAATAAGCTAGAGAAAAGAAAATGTTATTAAAACCATAAGGAGGAGAAAATGCATTTACAGTAGTGTACTACAAATTTATCTTTAAAAATCCACACATAAGCGGACCCATGCTGTTTAAACCCATGTTGTTCAGGCATCAGCTGTTCACCTTCTCTGCATCTTGGCCTCTTTATGTATAAAATGAGACTAGTATATCTGTTCTACCCCTCAGGCTGACTGAGAGGGGGTAAGAATTAAATAATCCTTTTAAAGACCTTTATCATGACAAACTGCTGATGGGTATAAGAGGTGTATTTTTCATTTGCTGTGCTTGGAATGAGACTTATGTCATTATCACCCAGTCATTTCCCCTTCTCCCAACACAGAATAGCCACAAATGCAGACTTCTGTTTCTAGCCTTTTTTAACCTGGGACTTTGGTCCATGTTCTTCTGATATACACTCTGATTCTATTTCCTCCCTAACCAGAAATTCAAAATCAACACCCATACATACATATTTACTAAATGTATTAAAAACATGTACAGGAATGATAAAAATAAAATTTAACATAGGGGTTCCTTCTAGGGAGCAGGGAGGGAGGGGAATGGGATCCGGGTGGGATAAGGATACATAGAATGCTTTAACTGATATCTGTAATATATTTTATTTCTTAGAAACAAGTATCTGAAGCAGAAATGTCCAAACATCCAAATTGGAAGGAGCAGGGTATTGGTTACCTACAGGTTAATTATAGTATTCTATCATCAACAATTTTTTGTACATTTGAAATATTTCATAATTTTAAAAATTTCATAGTTAAAAAAAGATATCTCCAATCCAAGTGGTCAGTTATCCTATAACCTGTCTCCTCTCCACCTCTTCATCAAAACTGAGGAACACGTTCTCTTCCCGTGAGGTTATCACTGTGTCCTCCACCTGATGGTGTTCCTAGGCTAAGACACAAAATCACAACAGCCCAGGTGGCAAGAGCATCTAAAAGCCCCAGAGTTCCTTGCTGCTTATGCCTCATTCAGGCCCTTCATTCTGTGGCATCCATCCTAGGGGCGTTGACCAGCCCGTGGCCCCACACCTGCCAGGTGGGCTTGGACGACAGAGCCAAGCCAATTTGAGTAAGTAGAATATGTAAGCGTGATTGATCCCCAACTATCTATACTGCTAGGAGTGCCATAACCCAGACTCTGCTTTGCTGTGGCTGGCTTCACCACCTTGCTACAACTTGGAGACCCACCGTGGATGTCGGGACCGTTCTCCTCTCAGTCTAGCCGTTGAAACCTTCAGTTTTGCCCTAGTAGAGGGTAAATTGGTGTGATCGAGCAGACAAGTCTTTCTCGGGCCCAAGTCTCCTTTTCCTTTAGCCATAGTCACTTGTAGGGTTTGGATTAGTGTGTGTGCACGCACGTGCAGTCTCTCTGCTGTTTGTCCCCTGCACTGAACGAACAGGCCTCCAGTTCCCATGTCTGTCTGTTCCCTTGTAGGCTGTACCACATCACACTGTGGACCTTCCTCCTCGCCCTGGGGCACTTCCTCTCCGAGTTGTTTGTCTTTGGGACCGCAGCTCCCACGATTGGCGTCCTGGCACCCCTGATGGTGGCAAGTAAGCATCTGACCCCTGGGCCTCCCACGGGAACTGCACCCTAGGGCCGAGGGCAGGAGAGCAGACATACGGAAGTGTAAGAAAGTGCTGTGCCAATGTCAGCCACCCATCTTTTCTCTTATTTAAGGCTTCTCAATCCTGGGTATGCTGGTTGGGCTCCGGTACCTAGAAGTAGAACCAGTATCCAGACAGAAGAAGAGAAACTGAGGCCGGTGTTACCACCTCCGAGACTTCGTCTTCCACCTTTGCTGTCCCCTTCCTTCATCCTCCCTCCTCTTTCGTTTCTTTTCTGTATCATCCTGAGCACCCTTACCACTGCTACCCTTTTAGGTTTGAGGTTTTTCTTACATTTAAAAATTTTGAAGATAAAACCTTCATACAGAAAAGTATATAATGTGTACGTACAATGGAAAGAATCATTTTAAATAATTGAATACTCTGTACCGTCACCCAGATCAAGAAATTTCCAGCACCTCAGAAACCCCGTGTGCCCTTCCCCTAGCTACAGACTCTTCCAGGATCCTTTTGCCAACCTTCGGCTTTTTTCCCATTTATTTTCATCCCTTCCTCTGACCTGTGTGGTGGGAACACTGAACTATGAAACTTACAGCTGCTGCGTCATCCAGAGCAGCTGCCACCAAGGGCTGCTTCAGGAGGTCGCCCTCCCAGCTTGGGCTCCTCTCTGCTGCTGGACCCAAGACTCTGAACCATCTGAGGAACAGGCAGTTCTTCTAAGAAGGGCTCCCCTGTGAGTAAGCATGGCTCATATACTTGTGTCTACAAGTGGGTCAGGGTTGGAAGAGTCTGGGCTGTTTTTAGACCTTCTGGTCAGCTGTATTTGTGTAACAAATTTTGTAATAAATAGAAAAACCCTCCGCTTGGATCAGTCCTTGTACTTTGACCTCCCCTAAGCCAAGAGCACTCCTGCCCTCTCCGAGCCTAGCATAGGATCGCAGCTTTTGCTGATCAAATACACCGTAATGAGTAGGACAGCTCAAGGACCCAGGCACAGTTGGCTGCCTCCGGCCCCTCTTGTCACTTGTTCATTTCTCCCGAAGTCCACTCTGTCTCTCCTTCCCCACCTTCGAGATTCTGAGTTCACAACTGAACAGTCAGGACCCTTGTTTTCTTCCTAAGAAAGAAACAGATTCTTGAGAAAGCAGAGACAGAAAACAGCACAGAAGAAACAGCTGCCTGACCACAGAAAGGAGAACATGAAACCCCAAGATAATGGACTGGAGCAGATAGTTGCCCTCCAGACACAATCCTGAGGGGCTCGTCACTGGCTGGGCCCACACACCGCGTGTAGACCCAAGAACCCATTCACTATTTCAACAAAGTACTTATTGAACACTTAAGTCCATGCCAGACACTTGGGAAAGAGAAACGATGACCCTGGCAAATGATGACCCAAGCGAAATAACAACCCAGGCAATGTCTCTGTTCCTGTGGCCCTTACACTGTAGTCAAGGAAACAGACAACAAAGCAACACATGAAAGAACAACTTCAGACAGTAAGAACTCTAGAAAACACGGTACTGTGATCAGGAGGGTAGGGGATGGATGATTTACATCGTCAGGAAAGGCCTCCCTGAGGAGATGGGATCTGAACTGAGCCTTGAATGCCCGGGTATCCCATGTCCTCATATATGAGGCAGGCGTTTAGGGCAGAGGAAGCAGCATCTGGAAGGTAGGAACCATTTGTTCAAGGAGTTAAGATCCTTGTAGTGAAGTTAGGAAGCGGAAGGTAAGAGGATAGGTCAGGAAGGGGGGCAGGGGACTTGCAAGGGCCTGTCAGGAAGCTTGAAGTTGAGGATACTTAAACACATCGGGAATTCTCTTATCAGTTAAGGCTCTTTGGGTGAAAGGAACAAAGTCATAAACTAGCTGAAACAATAAAGATAACGTTGGCTCACAAAACTGAAACATTAAGATTATAGGCTTCAGGAATGATTGGATCAGGACTCAGCCCTGCCCTCCTATGTTGGCTTCATCCTCAGGCTGGATTCCTCCATGGCGCCAAAAGTGGTTGCAGTGATACCGTGCCTCATCCCCACAACACTACATCTAGAAAAAGAGCTCAGTGGCATGGACTACCCCTCACTCACCAACTATGGTCAAGAGGTAGTAAGAAAAGCAGTGATCTTACAGAGTTAGCATGTGAGTGCAGATCCACATGGAGCCCCCCTAAGCAAGTGAATGAAAGCATGCATGGTTTGGACTTGGATCCTCTAAGCATGCGCCATAGAAATGTAATTCCAGATCAGCAAAGACAAGACGCAAAGGATCTCAAGAGATGATTTAGAATAGAACACATCATGAATATTATCCTTGGCTCCCTTGATTTAAAGCAGAATTTGTCTCTCCAGCCGAGAACTGCTAACAGGCAGTGGTGCCAAAGCCACAGGCACCGTGCATTTACTAAGAAAGAAACATACAGAAAACGGATAGCAGCAGCATGTCTAAGCCACAGCGTAAGGCGAACACGCCTGGGAAGGGAGAAGCGGCAGTAGGTCGGACAGTTCAGAAGAAAAATGGTAACGCAGAAGGGCAGAGGCGAAAAGCAGGGACTCTGGCCAGGGCAGGGTGGTGCGGGTTGTAGGACAAACACCTCAGCCACACTGGAGGCGGAGCCAGAAACAACAGTGTGTAGCAGCCCCGGAGGCAGGCAGGCTCACGTGCGGGGCGGTGGCGTGCGAGGCACCACAGAGGCCCACATTCACTTTTACAGCCTTGGCTTTGAAAAGTAGCCCACTGGGAGGGTCACATCTGTCAACAGGACCCACCTCTAGCCCCAGGCCCCTCCCAAACTGTCTGCCCAGGCCCCAGAAATGAACAAGAATCTCAGGCCCCACCTAACGACACGGCAGACCACTTGAAGAATCTTTTATTGTCTTAAAACATCCAGTATTACAAATAGAAAATACAAATTATGTTTTTAAAATAAAGGAATGAATAATCTGGTAAACATTCTGTTAAAAAGTTTTAAGGAGCTGAAGAGTAAACACCTTTCTCCGTATCAAAAAGCAAGACATGCTTCCTCTCCACCTGTCTTCCACCTCCCATCACTCCTCCCACCGGAAGTGTGAACTTCTATTACATACAGAACATCCAGATGTCTGCACACATACACACACACACACACACACACACACGCACCTGGCTCCCCTCCAGCAGTGGCCCAAGCACCCTGGCCCTCCTGCCAACCCAGGCTGCCCCTAGATGCCGAGAGCAGGCAGTGGCCACAGCCAAACAGCACCATGGTCATGATCACAGCTACTCAATGCAGGAGAAATGACTAAAATGTCTTATTTTTCAGGGGACACTACCTCATCCCGTGAGTAGAGCCAGACTGGGCAGGAAAGGAGGTCACCCTGGATTGGTTTAAAGGGAATCCCTTTAAATTCACCATATCTGTTAAAAGATGATTGCTGGAAGGGGATGGGGAGTTGAGGTGGGTGTGCAAATACAATCCCCTCCGAGGCAAGAGACACTTAATGCAGAATGCAAGCTGACTCGATTCCCATTTCAAGGGCCACCTTTCCCTCTGGCCCTTTCCTCTCCTCTCGGAAGCCACTGTGGAATGAAACAAAGTTAGTTTTCAGTAAAGGTTACAGGAAGTTGGCTGGGATTTCCCTCCCCTCAGAGAAAGGAAGCGCTGAGGCCGGTGGCAGAGTTTCTCAAGGCAGTGTCCACATGAAAACATCAGAGTTCACTATGACACACACACACAGAAGTCCCTGGGCAGAGATTTTGTAGAAAAGAACCTTTCTGTCCCCAAGTCAAGCTACCACAGTGCCCAAATTCAGGCCTTCACAAGTGCCCTCACACCTAGGCAGGTCGCCCTCCCACACGGGTTTCTCCTTCATGACCACAGCAAAGTTTCTGCCAAGTTTATTGATGTTTGGTTTGATCAGCTCTTAGGAAAGGGTCTGGAAACAGACCCCAGCCTGAGCGCAGGAGAAGCAAGGCCAAGTCCTGATGGGTTTGTGCTGAAGTTTTCTGATGGCGCTTTCTCTCCCACAGAACATTAGCAGCCAGTGTGATGACCCCAAAATTACCCTCATGCAGAGCAGCTGCCTCTCCTTAGAACTGGGCTTCTAAGGGTCTTACGATACTAGAAAAAGTTAATATCCTGAATAAGCTTTCTTTCCGTGATAATTTTGCAGGCTCTTTCCTTGCGGGATGGAGGTGAAGGGGGAAGACGAGGTACCACCATTCTCCACCAGCTTCTCCCAACACCAGCTCCCACAGCCTACAAGGGGGAGGGGGCGGGTATCAAGTGTGCCTTTGGTGGGAGGTGCCATCTTCCCCAACTAGCCCATGCAAGCTCTTGAGTGGGTTCCAGGAGGCAGAGGCACTGCCGTCCAAGCCGCAAATATTCCAGCCTGTTCCCTCCAAAAGCTGCTCCAGCGCTGACAGAAGAGGTGGGGAGTGCTGTCCGCGTTCCCTGAGTCGCCACCACCTTTTCCTCTCAGACATGATCCTCAGACACAGTGGTGGGGGCTTTGCTGGTATTGCTCTCCTCCTCCTCCTCTTCCTCCTGGAGTTTCTGCAAGGCACAACAAGCAGGCAGCCCTCTGGGTGAAGAGGCGCAGGACCCCACCCGCGGCTGAACAGCTGCCTGGCAGTGACTATCATCAGTGGGCAAACCAAGAGCCAGGGGCCCCTCAGCAGCCCCAGGAGCACACGAAGGGAAGTAGAAAAGCAGCACCCAGCCTCTGCCTGTGTGCTCTTTAAACGCACACCACACACCCCTCACAGTGTCATCAAAGAAAAGCCAGAAAGTCCAGCTCTCTGTGATGCCACAGCCACCACAAACCATCCCGCTCCGAGTGCCCCTGGTCAGGCTCCCTCTCGGGACTGAAAGAGAAGCAGAGGCCACTCTCCCTCCCCGTTCTGACAGCCTAAAACTCACGTGGACTGACCCTCAAGTAGTTACCCGAAGTACCAGCTCTGCAACTCCCACAGAAATTCTGACTACCTTCCTTTGCAGGCAGCCCCCGGGATGAGGAATATTATTATAATGTGCGGGGAATTGAGGCAACAAAGAGAATTTTTATGAAGGCAGGACAAAAACTCAATGGCTAAAAATATGTATATATACTTTATGCCTAGAGAAGAAGACGACTTTGGGTCAGTCTGGCTTTGACTTGGTTGGGGAAAGACGGCCCAGGATGTGTAAGAGTCCTCTGGCTCACACTTGTTTAGGTGGGCTCTGGAATTAAGTATGGCCTGGAAATGATCCCATGGGGCCCCTCGGTGTATGCTGTGCCTTGCATCTTCCCTCAAGCACTCATCTATCGGCGGGAAGGCCTTGGCATGGGTGCAGCACTGCGCCATCACCACTGGAGAGCTAGAGGAACGTCCCCGGGCCCCGTGCCAACTGGACAAATGGTGCTTCTCCCCCAGGGACTATCTTGGGGCTAGTCCGCAGCAGTGGCAACAGCTGCAGAAACCCAACCTGCCCATTCTCTTGCCAATCTGTGGCCACCAGCTCAGCCTCAGCCATGAGGAGCTTTCATTGAGGCCACCAGCAGCCTGCTTAAGTCAATCAAGCAGCCTCTCTCCTCTTGCTCACACACACGTGCACGCCCACACACACCTGCCCCCTCCACAGCCAGCACTTTGAAATCACAACCAGAAACAGAGATTAGTGGGGGCAGAAGTACATCCACTATCTCTGGCTCAGAACTACCAACTGGAAGAAAAACGGAAACCCAAACCAAAATTTTCATCATCTAGATTAGTCACTAGCCCCGAGCTAGACGTTCCGTCTCTTTTTACCAAAACTGTAGCTCACTGATCAGAAAGAGCAGCTCTGGCCACATCTGTTGGGCACCCTGTCTTCAGCTGGGTCTGATACCGAATGTGTGTGCCGGTGGCCAGGGCTCACTGACGCCAACTGCCATGGGGTGTGTAATGGCGGGCTCCAGTGGAGGGACGCTCTGAGACAGCCCTGGCTTCCCTGGGTGTCAGCCCACCATGATTCTGAGCCTCCAATAACACTAAGCTTCCTCAGGTGCAAGTGAGGTTCAAAGACGCCTGGTGACTTATCCAGGACACGGAGACTATGGAGTGCCATCCCCGGATTTGTCTCCTACTCCTACTCAGTGCTATTTCCCATACTCCACACAGATGACTGAGCCAACAACCCCAACCTTGATTAACAAACCAGGTCCCTGTGCACCAAGATGTGGCCGCAAGGATAGCGAACCATCGGAACAGCCTAAATATTACACAGAGGAAGTGGAAATACATACATGTAGATATCAGGTGGTAGAATGTAACTATGGAAAGGCTATCAAACTACTGTCGAGTAAACAAGCAGGCTAGGAACCCCACCTGCACCAGAAGACCCACAGAAAACAACCCTAAACAATGGACTACAATGTTACTAGGTTATCTCCAGGTGCTAGGATTATAGGTGACCTTTTCTTTCTTCCTGTTTGCCTGTCTCGGCCAACATAAACACAGATTACAAAGTAAACAGCAAAATCTCCTATCACTTGACACAAGATGTCACATTCCAAATGGAAACCTTCTCATAAGAAATGTCTCCTGTTGTATTACAGGCAGCTTTCCCCCAGGCTCACTATATATTCCGAACCCTTCTGTCTCCTTGTACCTGGCGCAGGGGAAAGCCTATTTTCCATGGAGGTAATGCCAGGGTCCTCACACCAGTCTAGAGAACAGCACATCTGCTCCAAGGCCTTCCCTGTCTCCCGGCTGCGTTTCCTGTGTGAGGCTCCCCGCTCTACATCCTACCTGGTGCCACCTGCCAACTCTAGAGTGTGAGATCAGAAGACAAATAATGAAAGCTTATCATCCATCTGCCAACCTATGTCCTTTCAATCCTAAATATACTCTTTCAGATACCATTTGTGCCTCAGAAAATTGGCAAAGTTTTTCGAAATGTTGGCACTCCTACACTTCTATAGCAATATAAATTGATAGTATTGATAGCACCTTTCTCGACAACAGTTCAGCAATACGTATCAAGATCTTAAAAATGTGCATGACCACTGATCCATTTCTCAAGGAAATACTGTGCTTGAGAACATACACAAAGATTCAGCTTCCAAGATATTAATCACAATATTGTTTATAACAATGATCGCAAACAATCTTAATGTCCATAGACAGCAAGACTGTTAAATTGTCGTTTATCCACGTGCATGCATTAAAACACTGTGTAGTAATTAGAAGTATGTTATAAAATAATAATGACCTGACAAGGTGCTCACAACAAGTAAAAAAGCAGACAGAAGATTCCATTTGTGTTTAAAAAATATTTACACATCCATATATAAATATATACAGATATATACACATACATATTATACATAGATATACACATATAAGTAATTGCAAAAAACAACAGCATTTCATCTCTAGGTGATGATATTACAGGATGATTTTTAAATTTTGTATACTTTTCTGTATTTTTTTAGTTTTCCTACAAAGAACACCTATTACCCCTGTAATAGGTTTTGGGTGGTTTATTTGTTTTTTAAATAATATCCCACTTTTCCTCCTCAGATTTGAAATTGCTTTCATCCTGGCTCAGATTTGATACCTAACATTTTGGTTAAAATAGTCCCTAGCTGATGAAAGCAGATGGGAAACCCTCTTCTGTTCTAAATCATATTCCTAATCCTCCCCCTTCTACCACCATCAGCTCCTCCTTCCTGACTTGCCCTGTTAAAGCCTTTCTGGAAATGCACTGGCTCTAGCCCTTCCATCCCCATGGCACTGCCTAAGGGGCTGTAACATGCCAGGAGAGCCACTGCCTCGGGGCCACCACCATGATGGTCGAGGTAGGCTCCCACCTTTCGTCTCCAGCCACTGACCCCAGGCTGAAAGCAGTGGAGCCAGGGTCTCAGGACTTGTCTCAGGATCCAAGGAGTGGGCGCTGCTCAGCAGACTGTGACAACAGTGACGTGCTCTGGGGACCACAGCAGGGAGGCCAGGAGAAGGGAAGGAAGCAGAAGAATCCAAGAAAGAGCAGCACGAAAGCCATGCTGAACACCCACCCAGGAAAGTCTTGGGCGCCATGTTTATGCGAGCAGAGCTGGGCTCACGGCCTCCAGCAAACCAGTCCACTCCAGGAGCGCCCCAGGCCCACCCATGCCTCCACATCGTCAAACAAAGCCCAGGACCCAGCTCTCAGCCCAGTAAGCTTCCACATACTCACATTCTCAGGAGTTTCTTTGTTTGCTTTCTGCCTCCGTAGATCTGCCCTAATGAACGCTGAGGTTAAGTGATTGAGAAAGAACAACAGACACAGGATTAACCAGAGACCAATGAAGTTCACCCAAGAGAGGGAGCCCTCATTTTCCTAAGGGTCACAGGTATCTCAGACCTACTCTAGATATTCCGGGGAGATGGAGGTTCCATCGTCCAACTTGACAAAGCCTGGGTCACTGATGTCCCTGACAGGCAAAAGCCAATGAGGACATTGGCCTTCATTTATAGATCAGTTATACTGACCAGAGAGCTTGCACACGTTGCTCTAATCCTAACAACAACTCCCATTTTATAGATTAAGAAAGTGAGCCTTCCAGAAGTTGGTGCACTTGTCCAAGGTCAAACAGCTATGGAGGTCGGTGTCACGGTCTGGGATGCAAACAAGGGTCTTTTGGTGCCAAATCCCAGGCTCGTTCCACCAAAACATGCTACTGCCTCTCAAACACATTTCCTAACAAGCCTTCCCCTCTGCCCTCCACGTGTGCACGCCTGATTTGTCCGGTCAACCAGAGCACGGAGGTCTCAAACTGCCGACAGCCTAAGCCCATGAGCAGCCTGAGCACCATCTTGTCTTGAGGCCCCAACTCACCAGTGAGGGCTGCCCCAAGGGTGAGGAACACACAGAGAAAGATGTTCCCAGGCATGGTTCCGTAGTTGTCAATAATCTGGCCCTGGGAGATGGTGAAGATGATCCCAAATACCTGGAAAGGCACAAAGAAGACTGGAAACAAGGGCCCAGCCAACTGGCCCATGGGAGCACTGAACTGCCATGATACAATGCCTGCGGCAGCCAAGTCAAATAGGAAACAAAGAGCCACTGCTTTGGGGCCACCACCACCTACCTGGGCAGACACATTCAGGAGGCCAGATGATATGCCTTCTGATTCTGGGTATGTCAGCTCCACCGCAAACTCAAATCCCAGCGGGAGGTAGCCAGTCATGAAGAAGCTGGAAGGCCAGATCACAGAAACAAGGTGATGGAGAACTTCAAGAACAAGAAGGACAAGGAGCCCACCTCCTCCCTTAGAGCTCCTTTTCCTGTTTTGTTTCTGGTCATCAAGGCATTCTAGACCTTTGAATAATCAGGCCATCCCCCAGGAGGCCATACCAAGGAAAGAGATACCCCTGCAGGTCAGGAACCCCCTGGGGCTCCCCTGCTTCTTGTATGTCCAGCCATCAATTAGAGATAGGGTCAACATTTGCAGAAGGGATGGGGATGCCTGCAGTGTTCAGCCCTCAACTAAGCAATTCTGTGGCATGGGTCCAGAAAATTCCAGTTCTAATTTCTTACATCTATACCAAACTTCGTGCTACTTTCACACTTATTTCTCTCTCACTCCTTGCAACAGCTCTACAAGACAGGCCACTCTCATCTTCACTTACAGATGATTTACCTGAGGCTCAGAGCAGTTAGGCGATGCACCTGTCATCTAAAGGTCAGCAGCGGACCAGAGGCCAGGACCCAGACTTCCTGATTCCCAGCCCTGTGCACTTTCTCCGACCCCCCCCCCACTGTCCCAGGCAGAGCTACAAAAGGCTCTGAACATTTCCTGGCCTCCTTGAGGTCTGTGAAGGACAGACTCCATCCCAACAGCATGGAAGCCCCGGGCAGCCTTTTAAAGTGCTGCAAGTAAACAAGACCTCTGGCCCCTTTTCCACTTCTCCAGCGGTCAATCAGAAGGTAGCAAAGGGATGGGGGTTGCTTCCAAGGATGTCGGCAGCTCTAGGAGCCATGGGATGCCGCTTTCCAGTTAGACAGGTCAGAGGTGAAACTTACCCCATTGTGCCCGCGGTGATGAACACTACCCACAGGTATCCCAGGTTCAAAGTCAATGTGTACACCACCATGCCCACTACCGTCATGATGTAGACCACCAGGGTTGTCTCCCTACAAGCAGAGGCAAAGAAGCTGAGTCATACACTTCTGACTATAACAGGACCATTCATTCATTCATTCATTCATCCATCCATCCATCCATTCATTAATTAATTATACAAGTATCAATCGGGCACCTGCTGTGTGTCAAGCCCTCCACTGTATGCTGGGACATCTGCTCTAACAGAACTTTCTGTCCACAGGGTTGATCGATACTGAACCAAGGATCACACAAAGTTACTTACTTACGCTGTGGCCGGTGCTACGACAGGAAAGCCCAGGACAGGATGAAGCCCTCTTGCTACATGTGTGTGTCTGACTCCTGCAGAACCCTCTTGGCAATATCAAGCTGCATCCCAAGCAAGAAGGGCACAAGCCTCTCCTTTCCTTGTCCTCCCCTCAAAAAACACGGAGCAACCTCAGCTACGGTCAGGCAGCAGGGGCGCCCGGGACTACCCCGGAAGCCACCTCCTGCTGCTCTGCTTTGCCCCCAGAGCCCACGGCCATGCTGGGCTGGCTTTGAGATTCTCTGCCATCTTGAAGTTCTTCCTGTTGCCACCGGCACGGGTGCAGCACAGATTTTTCGCCAAACCTGTGCTACTCTGCTCCGGACAGCAAGTTAAGCAAGAACATTCTCCAGCCCTGAACTAAATGCTTGACTCCCAAGCCAAAGTGAGAAAGCTCTGCCCACTCCCTGTTTTGTTCCCCTTTGCCAGTTCCCTCAGAGGGACCATCAGCAACCTGACGCCTTCCGTTTGGGGTTCGCCCTGCTTGCGCCCCTCCCCACGTTACTCCTCCCACATTGCCCACCCATGACTCGGCTGCAGCCCCACCCCTGCACCCGGACCTGTGCTCCTCTCCCTGTCCTGCTTCTGGCCAGCGGCAGGCTCCACACAGCCCTCTGCCCGCCTGCCACGAAATGAGGACTCAGACCCTGAAAGCTGAAAGCCTTCACTCATCTCCCCTGAAGCCAGAAACTCATTCATCCCCCCTGAAGCCAGAAACACATTGGGGGCGCCAGCAAACGTATGCTATGGTTATATAAATCAAACTAATCCTGCATTTATTGCATGCCAGGAATTCTGTTAAGCACTTATTATTTCACTCAAGCCTGACAAAAGCCCTGCAAGAAACAGAGGACTATCCATAATTTTGCAAATGAGGAAACTGAGGCTCAGACCAGTTAAGTTACTTATTCAGAGTCACCCATCGGGTAAAGGCAGAGCTGGGATTTGGACCCAGCGCTGGGACCTGACACCTATGCTGCTCTTTCTACTGCTGCACACAGGACCCAAGAGGCAAACACACACCGACACACGGCAGGGCGGCATCTTTGGAAAAGCTCAAGGCCAGGCTCTGGAAAGGACGCCCCTCCCACTTGGGGCTTCAAAGCAGCTTTTGAGGGCAGAGGGGCTTCCTCGTCCTCCACCCTTGTCTGGTCCCACCCACCCCACAGAAGACAACTTCATGGATACCAGTTTCTTTCACCAGCCACACAAAGTTCTCTTTTGCCGTATTTGCTTAACCATAGCTTCATTTTAAACCACTGAGCCATTTAGAAAAACTATAAGTAGTCCCAGCCTCAAATAACGGGACACGACCCACCCAATGTCCAGCCTCCAAACCAAACGGGACATATCTGGGAGCCTCAGGGAGAAGAGAACGGGCACCAAACTGCCCCATCCTTTCTCTGCCTGGGTCATAGCGCCAGGAGAAGAGCATCTCCTGCTGACGGCAGGAGTTAGACATCAGTGACGCTAGCAAACGGCGGCGTCTACGCTCTCAAGAGTGCCCTCAGCCCTTTCACTGTATTTTCTAGTTCTCAGTCATCTGGCTGCCCACATCCCAGCCCCGCCGCCGTTCCAATCCCTCTCTTTTCCTGCCACAGAGCAAGCCCTGGGAAAAGGGACACTGCTGTTCACTGGTTTGGGGGTGGCCAGTCCTCACGGCTCTCAGGAAGCAAGCAATTGACAGATGGCAGAGGCGAGATGGCAGCCAAGCTCCACCAGCAGTCATGAAGCCAAGCCAGGCTCCACGTCTGTTCAGCCAGGCAGCCACATCCCCAGGGATGACCTCAATTGGCCTTTGTCTAGGGCAGCCAGAGTGAGACCTGGTCTGACCAGAGCCTCACAGAAGTGGGTTTGTGTGGCAGAGAACAGGTCTCCCTCTGTCCGTCGCCTCCAGACACAGGGAACTTTAGAGGCCTCAACAAAGCAGCTGCCCTGCCCCTGTGTAGGACAACCCTGGCAGCTACCCAGCCTATCAGCATTAATTGAGCACCCAGTGCATGCACAGCACTGGAAAGGAGCAACAAGAAGGGAAGGATGTTGCGTGTCCATTCTCCAGAGCCTTTTCTCCGAGCCTGGCTATTGACTTGAGGCACCTGGGTGGGCTGCTTTTTACAAATGCCATTTCCCCTACTGAATTGGCATCCATCCCTGAGAATGGGGCCCAGGAATCTATTTTTAATAAGCGTGCTGGGTTAGGCTGGCATACACTAAAATCTTAGAAAGACTGCTCAGGGCTCCTGGAAACACACTGGGCATTCAGGCCCAAAGCACATCACAGTATTTACAAAGGAGGTATAAGCAGTTGCAAGACAATACAGTGTAAGGCAGAGGAAGCACAGACACCTTGGTTAACCCCTGGGGTCCAACAGGGAGCCAGGGGAATGGGGCGGGGATCACTTCCTCATCACCACTCTTCGGGGTTTCCATAAACTTTCCAACTGCTGGCATTTTTCTACATTCATTTTCATTCTCCCTCATCTGCCCCTTTCACAAGCTACATGGGGGGATGGGGACGAGTACTGTGCTAGGCCTCATGTCCTTCGTCTCTAAGCTCATCAAGATCCCCCACAGAATGGGTACTATTTCCCTCATTGTATAAATGGAGAAACTGAGGCTTAGAGAAGATAAATGTGAACCGCTTGACCACTGAGACCCCCCAGCTGCCACACCCAAACTTTTGGAGCCATATTGCTGAGGAATATGTCATTTCAAAACATGGGTCCCCAACTCTCAGTCCAAGAGGAGGTCACTTACTTGTAGGTTTTGGACCTATCCAGCCAGATGCCTGAGATCACAGCCCCAAGCATTCCTGCAATGACGATGGTCAGGCCAATTCTTCCAGCATTCACTTCTTCCCCCTGGGAAAACCACAGCCCCAGTGATCACCCAGCAATGGGACAAGACACCAGACAGAGCACAGTCACCAGGAGGTGCAGGGGGAAAGGCAAGTAACTCGGGCTCCGGACGTGTGTGCATGATCCTGGATGCTGAGGTCAACCAGACTGTCCTAGACCCACTCTGAAGTAGATCTTTTAAAATTTAATCCTTACGCCAACCCTGTTATCTTATTTATCATTATCCCCATTCACAAATGGGGAGCCCAAAATATATATATCAAAATATTCTGTACTTAGTTTTTTTTTTTTTGAGCTATTAGTGCCAAAAGGAATGGGAAGATGACAGTTATATAATCTCATTTACTTCTCAAAATTCCCCATCATAAGGTTAGAAATCAATATTCTGCACTTTACAGATGAAAAAAAACGAGGCACAGTGAGATGAGCCTGCTAGCCAGAGGTCGTGAGGCATTTATTAAGCACAGAGCTACGATCTGAACTGAGACCTGTCAAACTCCAAGACTGGAACACGCTAGCCACAGTGGCCTACCACCTCTGCAAGTGTGAAACCCCTGTCCTTTCAAAAGGGGGCTGGGCCTGCAATTCCCAACTCCAGGACACGCAGCATCCCACTCCCAGGATCCAGCCCTTGCTGGTTCTGGAAACATTAAAGAAATGCTTTCAGGGATGCCTGGGTGGCTCAGTCAGTTAAGTGTCTGCCTTCAGCTCAGGGCATGATCCCAGGGTGCTGAAATCAAGTCCCATATAGGGCTCCTTGCTCAGCGGGGAGCCTGCTTCTCCTTCTGCCTCTGCCCCTCCCCCTGCTCATGTGCTCTCTCTCTTCTCTCTCTTTGACAAATAAATAAAATCTTTAAAAAAAAAAAAGAAAGAAATGCTTTCAGTCGAGCAACTAAGAGTTCAAAATTAAACTCTGCCCCTACTTTACAAATTAAATCTTTCAAATGTGATCTATATGTCTGTATGTTTACCTATGGTATTGCTAGGCACCATGCCATGTGCTTTACATACATAGAATATATGAATATATATATATATATACACACATATAGTATTATTTACATTCTAATCCTAAAAAAATAATCTTTTAATAAGTAATTATGTTTCTGGGGCGCCTGGTAGCGCAGTCGTTGGGTGTCTGTCCCGGCTTTCCGGGATCAAGTCCCACATCAGGCTCCTCCGCTGGGAGCCTGCTTCTTCCTCTCCCACTCCCCTGCTGTGTTCCCTCTCTCGATGGCTGTCTCTCTGTCACATAAATAAATAAAATCTTTAAAAAAAAAGTAATTATGTTTCTTTTGCAGAAAGGAGAATGAGAGTTCAGAGAGGCTAATGAGCTTGTCACACAATTTAGAGCCACCAGAGCCAGGGTTGAGATCCAGGCCTGTCTCCCTCCAAATCCCATAAGCATACCACGCTGCTTAGAATGGGGCGGGGGCAGGGGTGGGAAGGGACCAGAGTTAACCGCTGCCCCAGCTCCTGCTGAGATGGACAGAAATCTCACTCCCTTCAGGTCCAGCATGCTCAGGGGACTGCCTTACCGGGTAATGCAAGATCACCATGCGATTCAGCAGAGTGGACAAGGCATAAAAAGCACCAGCATTCAGACCTGAAAGAGGGAGGGAGACACACAGCATTAGGGGCAGCCATCTGCTGGGGCCATTGCTAACTTCTCCCCCTGGCAGGTGGGGAGGTCAGAAATCCTCATCCTCATTGCCATTATGAGCGGTGTCCTCAGAAAGTAGCCAGAAAGGCTAGTCTGCAGTTTCTGTCAAAGAAAGACTCCAAAACAACCCAAAGTAACCATTTTAACGATTTCTTAGCCCACACCACTGCCCTCTGGTCCCTTTAACCCTGCCCTGGAAACACAGGCTCTAGAAAGCATTACTCCCAGGTCAAAACGTTCTACATTCCTCTCAAGCATTGACCTATTGACCTACAGGGTCAGCAGACCTACTGGACACCTTCCATCTCCTCCTGATGACCTGTTGCCTCTCCAGACTGCTCCAGGCCTCTGACCTCCAACATCACTCCTTCTGTAGGTGGTTTTTCCTTTCTGTCCCCATGCCTCCTTCAGCTTTCTTCTCAGTCCAATGTCACACAAAATCTTATATCTGAAACCAGAACCCTAAAGAGCATTGACCTGACTTTCCTAACTCATCAATTCATCCAACGAATAAATGGAGGACCTAGAATATACTGTAAGAATCCATGAGGCCATTTGTCCAAAGCTGTACAGTCAGCTAATAGCTAAGATGAAGACTGGAACTGACCCAACGGCCATGATGATGATGGTGAGGATGACGGTGAGGAGGATGGTGAGGAGGGGGGTGGCAGTGGCACCTACTTATGTACTAGACACTGTTGTAAGTACCTCACAATCCTCATAGCAACGTAGGTAATATTATCATCCCGATTTTATAAATGACAAAAATGCACAGAGTTTAAAAACAAATACAGAAAGTCACTTTATAATGCTCACCAAGGGTCTTTTTAATTTTAACTAATTTTGAGGCTCACAAGAATATCACTGGCACCCTTGATATTAGATACACTTAGAAGACTAAGTAACAGGACACAGCTCACAAGCCGGACAGCCTCAGGGGTTTCTCTTCCACGAACCCCAGAGCTATCCTCTTTGGCCCCACGGTGATGGCACAGGTGCAGAGAAATGTCGGTATGGAAACCAACCTGGTTTAACACCTCACAGGAGTCACTATTGCTTGTAATGTCTCCACAGGCATAGCTTCAGGGGCCCCACAGAGGACAGGCCAGTGAAAAGAGTCACCGGACTCAGAAAAGCACAAAGAACGGCCTCCTACCAGATATGAAAGGTCCCCCAGTCCAGACAGTCATTTTTATCACAAGATCATTTTTATCATATGCGATGTTGCCTAAATGCAGTTCACTTACTCCCTTTATCAGGTTCCCAGAGGAATGAAACACAAAGTTAAGTGAAGAAGGGTTTTAAAATGCAGATTCCTGGGCTCCACCCTGGATCTACTAAATCGGATTCTCCTGGAATGGAGCTAGGGCTCTGCAATTTAAAAATAACAGCAGGTGCCTGGTGGCTCAGTCAGTTGAGCATCAGACTCTTGATTTTGGCTCAGGTCGTGCTCTCCGGGTCAGGAGATCCAGCCTTGTGTTGGCTCTGCCCCCAGTGGAGAGTCTGCTTGCCCTTGTCCCTCCCTCTCTGCCCCCCCCCCCGCTCGCTCACATACTCTTTCTCTATCTCAAATAAATAAATAAAATCTTAAAAAAAAGAAAACAATACTAGCAGGGGTGTCTGGGTGGCTTAGTCGGTTAAGAGTCTGACTCTTGATTTCAGCTCAGGTCTTGATCTGAGAGTCTTGAGTTCAAGCCATGCACCGGGCTCCATGCCGGCTGTAGAGAGAGCCCACTTAAACAACAACAACAACAACAACAACCCTGGTAATTTCTTAGACTCAGTAGAGTCAGAAATAAATGACCTTAGGAATCCAGAAGATCCAAGATGAGGCCCAGGCTCCCAGGTGCTGGGGTTAACATGGTGGCAACTGGAATGGGAAGGGGCTTCAAGACCATGAGAATGATCCATAACACACCTACTTTAGAGATGCTCAACCCTGCTGCAAACCAGAATCACCTGGAATGCCTTTTAAGAGCAGATTCCCAGGCCCTCACCCAGACTTTCTGAAACTGAATTTCTAGAAGAAAGGCAGGGAAATCCAGGCACACACTCAACCAAGCACCCCAGGGGATTCTCTCACCAGGCAAGCTTGGGAAACACTGACCCCAGATCCTATCTCTGGGTTCTGGATATTCTGTGTTCATTTCCCTTGTGTCCTTCATGGACTTGTAGTAAACCCTCATTTTAAAGGGCCAGCCTCACCTCAGCAAAGCTCCAGGGAGTATTATGCCTACTCTCAAGCAGGATCTGAAAGGGGGCACAATCACCCTCCCTAAACCTATGGGGGGTGGGCAGTAGTAAAGCCCCTGAGAGCCCCAAGGGAAAGTGATAATCTTCCAGTGTTGGGCTCTGAGTTTGGATGCCCAACACTGGAAGATTATTCAGAAGCATAGCTGAAGGCAAGGCTGGGGGATAACATGGAAAAGTATTCCCTTTGAGGACATTCTTTAGAAGAGGAGCCTTTTCAACAACTTTTTTCAACGTGGTAATTGTTGCGCCATTGATGATAAGGCAGTAGAGGAGGCCATGTGAAAGCAAGGCCTAGGGACTCAAGGAGAAGGTAGCCAAAGACAGGTTATTCTCTTACCGCCCCCCCCCACCTCTGCTGATATACATCCTAAGACCCGCCCTGCCCCCAGACTCTGGCAGACCTGTGGAGAATCTGGTTCCAGCCCTGGGTCTTCCTGCGTTGCCAAACCTGGAGAAGGGAGGTGGGGGGTATTTTACTAGAGAAAGAGGCGGTTTTTTATTCTTGCAATATTTCAGCAACATCAAACACAAACCCCATCTCTGCCCCCTCCCCTCTAAGCTGGGTTGCCAGACTTGGGAGAAAAAACAACAATAACACATTCAGTTACATTTGAATTTCAGGGAATAATTTTTTAGCATAAATATGCCCCAAATACTCCATGGGACATGTTTATGCTGAAAAGAATGTACTGTTTACCTGAAATTCAAATTTAGCTGGATAGCCCTTATTTTATCTCTTAAACCTACTTCTAAGGGTATGACTAGAAGCCTACAAGAAAAAGCCCCTGGAATTCCTCCAAAGCCCTCACCAGGCTCTGCTCTGGGCAGCTGACTCAGCAGCTTCTAGAAGCACTTAGAAAGCCACTACAAAGACAGTACTGGCCATCCCACCAGCTACATGGGAGCTACTCCCTACTTGGTGAAATCCAGCTCAAACCAACAAAAGAATGTAGGAAATCAAGTTTACCGATGCAACAGCAATGTGGATTCATGCAGCATCTAACTGCAATTGCTTTAAAAGCTTCCATTTCCACTCAGAGCACTCCAATGGGAAGCAAATTTGATTCTTATTTTCTGAGTTCTTATTTCATGGGCACAGGATGGGTGAAGGAGGTACACTCAGTAATTGGCAGAGCTGACTTCAAAACTCAGACTCCTTATTCCTTATGTGCCAACTCTGAATTCACCACTCCAGCATTCAAGGCTCTTACTCCAAGACATGTTCACCCATGTCCAGCAAATGTGCCCGTGAAATGCTATCATCTGCTCGATTCAAGCCTCATGCTCTTAAGTGTATGTAATTCAGAGGAAAATATGGACATCATACATACAATATAAAAAGTATGAACCATTTCCTTCTTCAAAGCCCAACCTGAAACTACAGGAAGGGTGAGGGACATTCTGGAGAGCTTCAAAGCATGTAGCTGAATTTATAAAGGGTTTTGTTTTGTTTGTAATTTGGAGCAAAGATTTAATTTGGAAGAGAGCAGTGATTCTTAGGTGGACTGAGTCCCAAACACTGCCTTTACATGACCTCTAAGCCTTAGAGAGACACTAAAGTCAAGACCCCATTGTTTCCAAATCCCAAAGATGGCTGGTTAATATAAGTTGGTCCCACTTCAAAAACCCCAGAACTCTATAGCTGGATCTTAGGAGAAGGCATCCCCCAGGTCTGGAGGATTGAATCTGAAGAAAGACATTCTCCCCTAGGTAAACCCAAAGACGACTCAGACAAGTGGGGCTAAAAGAGCTCTGGCTCTGTCTCTAAGATGTTCCTTTCTCCATAGGGAGGCAAAAATGGCATGGTGATTAGGAAGATGGGCTTTGGCATCAGACAGACAGAAGTTTAAATCCAAGCTCTGTTGCTTGCTAGCTGTCTAGTTGTGGGCAAGGAACTAATAGAGCCTCAGCTTCCTCATATAAAATGGAATGGAGTTAAGAACCTATGTCATGGGTTTGTTTTGAAGATAAATGTGATAATCCATGTAAAGCACTTAACATAATGCCTGACACACAGTAATGGCTCAATAAAATTCTTTCCAAATCTATGATTAAACCTAAAAATCATTTCCTTGTTGATCAAGAGCTTTGTCACCAAGTCCAATTATCTATCATGGAAAAAGGCTTGCAGTTTTCTGACTATAATAAAATATATGCAAACATCCAGATTAGTGTAACTCTCTCTCACTGGAATAATCCCAGGTCTTTGAGGGAAAAAAATTAATAAATTCTATCTGTACAATGGAGTCAAATGCTCCTAGAGCCTCAGAAGTGAATGGTTTTTCTGGCTAGCTCTATTCCAATTTAAACAACAGTTTATTTCCACCCTTTCTTTCCTCACCTTCTGGGACTCCCATTATGCATATGTTGGTTTCCTTGATGGTTTCCCACGGGTCTCAGGGACTCTGCTCATTTTTCTTCATTCTTTATTCTTTCTGTTTCTCAGACAGGATAATTTCATTTGATCTATCTTCAAGTTCACTGATTCTTTCTGCTGCCAACTCAAATCTGATTTTGAGCCCTCCGGTGAGTTTTTCATTTCAGTTAGTGTATTTTCAATTTCAGAATTTCGATTTGGTTCTTTTTTATTCCTGTGTTTATCAATATTCTCTATTTGGTAAGACATTATTCTCCATCTTTTTTTTTCATTCTTTAGGCATGGTTTCTTTAATTCTTTGAACATATTTATATTGTTGATTTCCAAACTTTATTAGGTCCAACATCTGGGCTTCCCCAGGAACAATTTCTATTAAGTGCATTTTTTTCCTTGCGTATGAGTCATACTTTCCAATTTCTTTGCATGTCCCATAATCTTTTGGTAAAGCTGGACATTCTAAATACCATGTCAACTCTGGAAATGAGATTCTCCTCCCTCCCCAGGATTTGTGGCTGTTGCTGCTGTTTGGTTAGTGACTTTCCCGGAATAATTTCGTAAAGTTTGTATTCTTTGTCATGTGCAGCCACTGAAGTATCTGCTCCAACAGTTTAGTGATGAGATAATGATTAGACAGAGGTTTCCTTAAATACCTTAAATCAATAAGTCTCCACCTTTGCCAAGATCCCCTGTGTGTGGGGTTTGGTGCTCTCTTTCAATGCTCCAGTAGGCAGGTGTCAACTCTGCCTTAGCCTTCAGTTCCTCCTCGCATAGAGCCTCAAGGTCAACCAGAGGTGAGAGTTTAGGGCTTTCTCAGGTCTTTCCTGGTCATGTGCATGTGGACTTCCAGATTCCTAAGAGTATGTCAGAACTTTCCAAAGCCCCTACAACCACCTCAGCCTCTAGATTTTTGTTTCAAGATTCTGGCTATCTTCCTGTTTACCCCAACTGTTATTACCACCTTATGCAGCTACAGTGCTAAACTGTGATTGTTTTCAACAAATGCCCTGGAAATAGTGCTTTTTCCACAGAGCAAGCTCTGAGTCAGGTTAAATAAAAGCAAGTCCTCTGAATGGGGCTCTTCTAGGGAACTGTCAGATATCAAATAATGACCTAGGAATGGGGTTTTTGGGGGAGCTCCAAAATTGTTTTTGCCCCATCAAGTGGCTGTGAGGCTGCTGATTCTCACAACTACCAGGGCTGCTAGGCTGCTGGTTGTCAAGGCTACCACCAAGGCTGGGAGAGACGGATAGGACTAGGGCAAGTGTAAACACAAAGCTCACTGTTCTTGCCATTATTCAGCCATTTTTTTTCTTGAATAAATGTCCCTTGGATTGTTGTAAATCTTTGTTTAAGAGTTCTGAAAATTTGATTTTGACAATGTTTGCCAGTGTACTTGTTGCTTTATGGAAGAACAAATTATCCAAGGTCCTCACTCCACCATTCCAGAAGTGCTTCCCTATTTACTTCCTGTGTTATCATTTAACCAAATAGATGAATGTCCAGAAGTACAATACTAAAAACACTCTGCCAAATTAAAGACCATATAAGCAACCAGCCATGCAAGAGGGGAAGAGGAAGAGTTGCTTTCCTCCCCAACCTCTAAACTGGGATCATCGCCCAGTTATCACCACTATCATCATTCTCATCCATAGAAAATATTTTTTAAGCACTCACCTGCCCTAGAATACCAAGGTAGGGCCTCAAATACCCTGATGACAGATGCAATAAGATTTATGGTGTTCAAAGGTCAATGCACTTGAGATGTTTAACTCCACAGAAAGTGAAAGTTCTTGGAGCCTTGAGTCAGACTCCTGAGTCTGAAAGTGATCCCAAAGGTCATGGGGCTTTACTACCTATCTATATAACCTGATATTCTCCACCATATCCCCACTAAGGGGTTGGTCCCACCTACACTTGACTGCCTCCCACTGATGTGCAACTCACATAACTTTTTTAGTTGTACTTCTTAAGTATTGGAAAGTCTGTCTTTATATTGTGGGTGAAGGCAGAGACATACTCAGAACTGAAAAGCTGGAGAGAATGAGAAATGGAGACCTGAGACCTTGAAGACTAATCTGCTCATCCAGCACTTTGCCAGGTGAGAGATCACTTATTTTTGTGAATGCCTGAAAAATAGGTGTGCCCCTCTCCTGTGGCTGGTACTACCTAGTGCCTGAGCAGATAAACACTCTAATTTAGATAAAGAGCATGATAAGCCTAACATGAAACTGACACAATTCTAGAAAGGGGTATAGGCATTAATTGTGTAGGCCTTGGAGTTAGATAAACCTGTATTTGAATCCTGGCTCTGCCAATTCAAAGCTGTGTCTTCCTGAGCTAGTTACTTAGCCCGTCTTTAGTTTCAGTTTTCTCATCTGTTATATAGGGATAACTATGGTACCTACCTCCCATGGGTGTGATGAGAGTTAAATAAATAAAATCATACATGAAAAGCCTTGGCACATAGTAAATGCTATTGTTGTTATAAAATACAAGGTTTGTGAGCCTACAGAAAACAAGGTTATAGCCAACTGGGGTTTCACTCAGCATAAATTATGTCAAACCAACTTCGTTTCTTTTTTTCTTATGGTTACTAAGCATGTTACGCAACTATCAACTCTTGATTTTAAACAAACTAACTAGTAGGGGCTGGTTGAGCGTCTGACTCGGTTTCAGCTTGGGTTGTGATGTGGGGGTCATGGAATCGAGTCCCTGTCAGGCTCCATGCTCAGTAGGGAGTCTGCTTCCCCTCTCCCTCTCCCTCTGCTCTTCCCCCTATTTGTGTACCTTCTCTCTCTCTCTCTCCCCCTCTCTAAAATAAATAAAATAAAATAAAATCTTTAAAAAAATTTTTTTAATGCATATTCAAATGCATCTTACCAAAAGCCAAAAAAGTGAAATGAAAGAGGGATATTGTCTTGCATTCACGTAAAAAAGGAGTCGGTGCTATAAAATGACAGAGGATTGGCTGACTGCGGTTTATGCACTCATTCATTCATTCATTCATTCATCCATTCATTCACTAAATAACTGTTAGAGTGTCCTCTCCAGGTTGGCCACTGCTGAGGAACTATAAAGATGAAAAGCCATAAATTCCTACTCTTAGGACGTTCACAGTCTAGGGGGGAACACAGACCTGGAAATTTTTTTTTTAAATGGTAAGTGTTAAGATGTACCAGGAACAGCATAATAAAAGAGGTAAAGGTCACCTTTATAGCAGTGATACTTAGATGAGACTTGGAAGATCAGCCAGCATTTGTCAACAACTTGACGTGGGAAAGAATGGTTTTCTAGGTGAACATTACAGAACATGCAAAGGCCCTGAGGCACAGCTGACTCTTCTGGTTGACCCTGAGCTACGGCTTTATATACTCATTTGGGATTTGGAAAGAGTAAGACACACAGACACATCAGGCCTCTTGTCTCACATTCCCAATTTAAATACACTCCCAGACACACGTGCACCTTACCATAGGTGATGACAAGCAGCACAAAGTTGAGGTTTTTGAAGAGCCGAACGATGGAACTTAAGTACGAAGCATCAGGGGACGCCAAGGCATAGCTCAGGGATTGGGCCCTGCTGGGGGGATGTTTAGGCTTCTCCCTGAATACTGGAAGGAAAGAAACAGAGAGATCACCCCTGCAGAGCTGACACAGAGACAAGAGCTGGCTCCCTCATCTGAGAAAAAGTTAAGACTCAAAAAGGAAATATTAATTCTTCAATCAAATCCTTCAACCCCTCCTTTCTTGAAGCTGTTTCTCACCACCTGTGGCTGAGTGAGCGGTCCCTTCATTACTTTTTCTTCATGGCCTCTGGATGGCTGCACTCCCTGGCCCTCCCAGACAGCAGCCAAGGATCAAGGAGTTTCATAATAATTCAGCAAATAACACACCGCAGAGCATTGAAAATAATATAATAGTAATACATGGATCGAAAGGAAATGAGTGCTGAGGCTTTGGGATTAGGGAGCCCAGTGAATGTCTTAACACCAGAGCTCCTCCCGAGGGGGAAGGGACTGTGTTGTCCATGCTTAGCAGAGAGCCTGGCACATGGCAGCCAAGGAATAGTTCCTGAATAAGTGAAAAGATCTTCTATTGAAAAAACCTCAAGTCCATTCCTAGTTTGTCAAAGTCTGAGTCTAATGTCTGCCTCATGAAGAGACGAGAATTAACACATACCCCTGAAGGAGTGGTCACTGTGTTATGAAGGACGGGGGAGGGACAGTGAGAACACCATGCATTTTATATTCGATTTTCAGCATAGCTGGTACAATCAAGTTGACCGCATTGATTGCTGCTCAGTTTCTGGGGGCAGATAAGTGTAACCAGTTGGTTAGCTAAATTGGCCCCCCGTTGGGTCCAGGCAAGCTCCATGTAGCCTTCTCCACATGCCATGAGAACGCCCTTGAAAGGTCAGTAGACTGTCTCCAGTTAGAGGAAGTTCTGGAAATGAGGTTTACTCTCTTGAAGATCAAAGGGGCCCCCACCCAGAAATCCTTCCAGCCCTAACTTCAGAGCCCTGCTTCTTCCTTCTCCAGAAATAGTTCCGGATTACTTCCTGCCGTTGGAAACCATTCATCCATCGTCTTGCCCTTTCACCTCCCCTTGCAACAGGGGAAAGAAAGCAAGGCTAGAGGTTACTTCTCTCTGGTTTGTTCAAGGGCCTGGACACCACAAACCAGAATTCAGATCAGTTTTTTCAGTTCTTAACTCAATTAGCCACTCTTTGGCTTGATAATAAAATGTCAAAATGTAGAAATGTCTTACCCTTGGGATTTCAAATGCAAAGAACCACGCCCTCATGTGCTACAAACACAAACATTTGAAGCCAGGCACATGACAAGTTGAAACTTAAGGTCTGGTTGAGTAAGAGGGTCTCTGGGCAGACTGTTCTTTCCTGCGGCCATCCATAGCCCCACAGCTTCTCCCCTTCCCAGAAACAGCAAGTCCTCTGCCCCACATATCCTGCCAGTTTCGAAAAGCCATCAGACTTTTCTCATCTTGGACCCCGGGGGAAAGAATGCCTCAGTGAGAACAGCGGAATGAGGTGCACGATCATGAATACAACTGTTCCGACTCCGGAGGTGAGGGTGGCAGGGACGAATGAGACCTTTACCACGTGAGGTGGAATGTTAGGAATAAAGCTCGTTAAACTTTAAAGAAGAATGACTAACTGAAAATGAAAAAGCTTCTACTATGCTGTTTCTGAATTCATCATAGCACATGTAATACCACTCAGATGATAAAAGAGGATATAAAAACACAATAACCAATATCTCCATGATCAAATGTATATGCACATAAAATTAATAGTAGTTATCTGAGGTTGGTGGTTGGGATTAACTGGTACAGTCTAAATTAATGGTTATTCCTTTTTATTTTAATTATTTATTTAATTTATTTATTTAAGTAACCTCTATTCCCAACATGGGGCTTGAACTCATGACCCTGAGATCAAGAGTCACATGCTCTACCAATTGAGCCAGCCAGGCACCCTGGTTATTCTTTTCTTTATGCTTTTTCATATTTTCCAGATTTTTCCATGATGAGCATAATTTTTTTTAAAAGCCTCAAAAAAATGTGGTCCCCAGGTATTCTCAGATGAATCTGTAAGAGTATCAGTGTTTGTGGGTCAATTCTGTTTTATTTTGTTTTGTTCCAAAAATTTAGAGTATTGAGTTAGACAGGGTTAGGCAATCTCTGTCACTTACTAGCTATCTAATCTCAAATAATTTACTTAACTCCCCTTAAGTCTTGTTTTCCTCTTTGTTAAATGGGATTGATGATGGTATCTTCACTCAAGATTCAAGGAGATCAGGCAGGCTTAGCACAGTGCCTGTGATATAGACCATACGCACTCAGTGGGGTTTCATCATGGGGATCAACAGCCTGCCCATTAATTCTGGTGAGGTTTTTTGGGGGGAACTGGTTAATTACAATTAAATTTTTACTGAGCAGCTAACAAAGTACACAAGACCAGCTAGCACTGTATTGGCTACGACATTTGAAGACCACTAGAAGCCTGGCCTCCAGTTTCTACAAATGTCCTTGGTAGTCTAAGGCCATGTTCACAAGGTCCCCACCCAAGTCGGCAGAGCCTCCCTGCCTCCTGACCCCCCATCAGTCTACTAATGACCTTACCGATGATGACAAGGATGAAAAGCAGAGTGGCCACGCCTGCTACTATGTAAAACATGACGCCGATGTGGTAGGCAAGCTTGTCCCGGTCTTCGGTGTTGGGTACCAAGACAGGAGGGACCAAGAACCCAACTGCAATTCCAAGCTATAGAAGACAGAGACAATCAATCGCAGTTTCCAACAGCCAAGAGATGACAGCATAAATTTAAAGAGACTCCTGATAAGAAACATAAACCCTAACTTCCAGTCCTTCTTAAAACCCAAACAGGGATTGCTTCCCTCTCTCAAAGTGTCAGAGAGATCTTTCTTTTCATTGACAACTCAACTCTTTTTATTGATTGACAACACACCCCGGACCACCCTAACTATCAATACCTACCGAGAAACATTATAGTTGGGGTTCTCAAGGCAGGCTGGCTCCTCTCTAGCTGCAGACTAGTGAACAATGGTGCCCATACTTCCATATCTCTACAGTGGAGTAAAACAACGTTGATTTTTTTTCCCCACTGAATGTTTCATCTCACTGAATCTGTTAACCTGGAGCTGAGAGACCACCTGAGGGAAAAATTCTACACCCTACAATCCCAAGAACTTGCGTTCAGTAGGAGATGAAAGCCTAAAGTTGTTATCCCGTTCACAAACATGAAAACGTAAGTTGGTTGTGTAAATAACTTATAATTTACAAAACATCTATAGTGTGAAGTCACAGGCCACCACATAAATGTACACACACAGGACAAGGGGACGTGAAAACTGGCTAAAAACATGCACACGCACACACCGACGAAGTAAAACATCTCACGCCTGCCTCAGAGTTCAAACTTCAGTGATCTGACAGGTAACATGACCTGGGGGTTTCCAAGATCAGAAATGCCTCGATTCAGTAATGGCTTACTGTGACATAACTCCCGAAAGCCCTTCTGCCACACATATACACCAAGGCAGAAATCGGAAAACAGCCTGAAACTCAGGCAAGCCTCAAATTCCCAAAGTGAAGAAAGATGAGTAAATCTTTTGTCTTAAGGTCCCACTTTTCCTTTATTGTACTTGAAAGGAACTGCGGATAGAGGGCAAGCTGCTTTCATGCGACATTATAACAGTGTCATTCTCCGGCTATCTACCTGCTGACCACCTTGATTGCTTTTCCAGCCTGTCAATTACAACCACTCGGGGTGGTGGTTCTCAGCTCTGGAACAGTCACAGAAGTCATCATCGATAGATAGCCTCAGTGCAGGGTTCTTCCAGATATACCAATATATGATCAATAACTCAAACAGATCTTTAAAGCATCTACTATGTGAAAAGTACTCTGCTAGATATTTTACCAAGGTACCAAGATGGACATGGCACGATTCCCGCTTTCAAGGAACTTTATAATCTAGTGGGGGCAGGGACATAAAAACAAAGATACAAGGGCACCTGGGTGGCTCAGTCATTAAGCGCCTGCCTTCGGCTCAGGGCATGATCCCAGCGTTATGGGATCGAGCCCCACATCAGGCTCCTCTGCTGGGAGCCTGCTTCTTCCTCTCCCACTCCCCCTGCTTGTGTTCCCTCTCTCGCTGGCTGTCTCTATCTCTGTCAAATAAGTAAATAAAATCTTTAAAAAAAGAAAGAAAGAAAGAAAGAAAGATACAAAAGATAACACGAACAGGGATATTTGTGGGTTGAAATTATAGAATGTTATTGTTTTGAAAGTTCCTTTGTCATCGTCTAGTACAATCTGATTATTAGAGGGTCAAGTGGACGCTAAGTGAAGTTAAACTCGAGAAGGTAAGTGAGTCGCTCAGGGTCAGAGGAGCTCAGCAGAGCTAAGATGAGAAAACAGATCTCCTAGCTTCCTCCTCCACTGTGCCTGACAGGTCTCTCCAGGGCTAAGAGCCCTGAGAAAAGGCCAAGTGAGCAGGCTTCTCCAGAAAAGAAGATATTTCATGACCTTGGAGCCTTATCTGATCCTCGGTCACAATGATTTGCCTTATCTGATCCTCGGTCACAATGATTTGCCAGAGCTGAGTCTAGCTTCTTAAGTGCTGATCTCTAAGACTTTAAAGGGTTAAAATTAGCCACAGGCAAAGGGACAAACACCACAGACAGAGCTGGAAAACAGGGCACCCTACAGGTCCTATCTGGCCTCCTACTTTAAGTGTTGGAGATCTAGGCATTAAACAGAACCCTGAAAGGCCCCTTTTGCAAGAATGAGGGAAGATATGGGATATCATCCAAGGCTCTGTGATTCTTTAATTCCCCCAAAGGACCTTGACACAGGATAACCTAATCCCCAGTAATCTTCTGCCTTGAGAAGTAAGTCCTCCCAGCTGGCTCTACACTAGACGCCTGATCCCTCAAGGATGGTGCTCTATTCTCTGTCTACACGCTAGGCTTGAGTCAGTGCTATTCCACCCCCGCTCCAGCACGGAAGACTTCTCCAGCCAGCAGGCTGCAGCAGTCAGCTGTAGGGGCCTGTGGTGACCCAGTCAGATAGCAACACTGCCTCACCGTACCCTTTCTTCAGGAGGAAACTGATTTCGGAGGTACTTTTGTGGTCAGTGTGGAAAACAAAAACACAGGGATTGGACTGTCAACTGCGGCCTCTTTTGTTTTTTCAAGGCATATTTGTTCCTGTTTCTTGAGAGCTGTGTTCAGTGAGAGCTTACAGCTCTACTCAGCTCCTAGTTCTTAAGTCTGTCCCCTGCAGGAGCTCAGCCATGTTGGCTAGTTGGACAGATGAATGGATGAACACTGGTGGAAAAGCCTTATCTACACGAAGCCGGCAATATCACGCAGGTCTGCCCATGAGGGGTGCATGTTCTTTCTACAAACCACATTGGACTCAGAGGGGTAAGGGGAAAAAAATGTCTACAGGGGAGAAGGTAGGGAGAAGGTGGGATGGCTGGCTATTTCTTGAGCATCGACTACGCACTGGGTATCTAATAGCATTTATCTTTTTCACTTAATCCAAGAAATTTCACAACAAAGACAAAAATGAGGAACCCTGATGGTCCACACCCTGCCTAAGGTCACACACGCAGCTAGCAGGAGAGCTGGCCCTCCTAAGCCAGTTCAGACTCCAGAACCTGTGGAATGTTAGGTATGACACTAGTCAACACAGAAGGCTATATTCTCACCCATTCAAGTCCTGTCATGAATTTTCTACGACACCTCAAGGGTAAAACTCAGAGACCTGCAGCCCAAGTCAGTCCAAGATTAACTCAAAGAGATGGGAGGATGCTGGCCCTGAATGAAAATGATTAAAAATCATGGCTAATTGGTTTGACTTGGTTGATGTCCTAGCATCTGTCCTAGTTTTATCATCCTCAGCAAAACATTAGTCATGGGCAAAATACACAATACACAGTCAAACCAGTCCAGGCTTCACTCTTCAGGAACTTACTCTTCAAAAATTGCTTTTAAAGTGGAATTAGGTTCTAGTCATTCCTACAGAACCCATAGTAGGATTTCCCACTGTTGCCTGAAAAGGTCACAAGCCCTGACCCCATTGTGATCCTTCAGGTCTGGGATTTGGCTTGAGTACTTGTATTTTTATAGGTAGGCAATCCTTATCACCCATCAAGGGAGCTTGGGTAACAGTTTGGGCATGGGTGTCTTGACGGCTTCCATGCGGCTCTGATCCCAGACATTCTCCACTCTGCAGCCAGTGATATTTGCAAAATGTGATTGGATTATGTCCTTCCTCTCCCTAAAACCCTGCAGTGATTTCCCCTTGCTTTTAAGTTAGGTAAAAACCTAAACACACCCACAAAGTTCTGCATAGGAGGTCATCTGCCCCTGGTCAACTATTTGCTCCCTGAGACCCTGCCACACTGGCCTCCTTTCTCTTTCAAATATCCAAAGTGGGGTGCCTAGGTGGCTCAGTCGGTTAAGTGTCTGCCTTCAGCTCAGCTCAGGTCATGATCCCAGGGTCGTGGGATGGAACCCCACCTCAGGCTTCCTGCTCGGTAGGGAGTCTGCTCGTGTGCGTGCTCTCTCTCTCTCTCAAATAAATAAAATATGTTTTTTAAAAATATCCAAAGCACCTTCATGCCCAAGGACCACAGGGATTTTGCACCAGCTTCCTCTGACCAGACTAGAAGGCCCTCCCTACTCCATTTCACCAAGTAAGTGCAGACATCCTTCAGGCCTGAGCTCAATCCACACTTGGTCAGGGAAGCTTTCTCTGGTGTCTCATTCAAGGTCAGGCCCCATACAGGTAGGTAGTTTTATACTTGCATGATTATTCAATTAACATCTGTCTCCCCAACCAGACTATAAGCTCCAGGAGGGCAGGGCTCACATTTATCTCTAGAGCCTAGCATGCAATACTAATCAGTACAATGTACAGAGCTTTTCACAGAGTATCTCAGTCCTCAAAACAACCCTGGAAAGAGAGGTGTGAGTATAACATTGTCCCAGTTTTGCAGACGAGGAAACCAAGGTGCAGAAAAGTTAAGTGGCTTGCCCCAGGTCACACAGCGATAAGCAGCAGAGCTGGAGTTTAAACACACAGTAGTTCTGAACCCAGAGCCTGCTCAGTCTCATCACTATGGTTCACTTCACCCCAAGAAGGCGTTTAACATAGACGTGATGAATACAATGATGGAAAGGCAGGCTGGGATACTCAGCGCTCATATCCTATTTTCTTTTCGCTCTTTCTGCAAACCCAAGGGTGACATCTGAACACTGTTGCAGCATCAACGGTCATGAGTACTTCCAGAGCAAATGTCACAGTCAAAAACACATCAGTGCAGCCTGAGGGGCTTGAGGAATGGGAAAAGGCCATACTGTGTGTAATGCATTCCTTGTCATTCTTGCTTTCTATGCATTTGGCAGAGCAAAAAGAAACCCAGAAAACCACCAGACTGCATCTAAGAGGGTAAGATTTCCACACTTAATGCCTTGCACAGCACAACGCGTGTTATGTTGGCTATAAGTGCCCCAGAACCACTATCCCCATCACCAACCACAATGGGGCATTCAACAAGGCCCCGAGTCATCACTGAGTCAGAACCACGGCACACAGCTGCCCTCCCAAATGCTGTGTGGCCATGAAGATGCCCAGACCATCAAACAAGGACTTTGGAGCTTCCACGAAAGGCAGGGAGCTCTGCGTCAACAACACGGTAAGGTCTTTGGTCCTAATGGAACAGGGACAGACCACTGGTCCCCGGCTGAATCCTTCACTAGGGTCCCAGGCACCACATCTTCCTGTCCCCGGCCATTGGTAAGGTGGACGCTGTTCTTCCTGATGGGAAGCAACCACCTCAGCAGACAGGTTCTCACTCACCCAACCCCCTCCTCTGCCCACTCTTCCCCTGGGACACACCCGCCATTCAGACAAAGAAGAGCCCACTCCGAGCCAGGGTTGGGCCACTCCTGGGCCATTGCCTCATTCTTTTCCTCTGGGCACAGTCGCCAGATCAGGGCCAGGCATGTCTCTGGGACTTCAAGGCTCCCAGGAGCTGGCTCCCTGGCACCAAGGGTAAAAAATGTCCCCTAATTTGGTGAGCAGCCTCCCCTGCCACAGAGCCCCTGGGCTTGAAGTCTTACTTCAAACATGGTCTCCTTATGACCTAATGGGCTCACCTTGCTCCTCCAGGAATTCACACCTATGTTGCACACATTTAAAAACAAACCCGTCACCTTTCCTCCTTTCCACCCCAACAGGCCTGGAAGACATCATCACTCTAATATAGTGGTTAGGGGCTGAGGCTCTGGGGTCAGAGAGATCTGAGTTCAAATCCCAGCTCTACCTATTATTACATGTCTGACCGTGGGAAGTGGCTTTATCTCCTTGTGCCTGTTTCCTAATCCACAAAAGGAAGATACCATTATCTAGTTATACTATCTAGCTCTCTGGGTTGTTCTGGGGTCTGAATGAGCTCCTTTGAATGGACTGTGCAGCAGACAGCTTCACACCTAGGGGGAGCTGCAGGCACGCCTCTCCCCCTGTACCCTCTCACAGTAATGGCGGACGTAGGAGGCTACCAGGACTTGGAGGCATGGTCTGTTTAAGGCAGTGGGACAAACCACCCTCCCCTGCTCTCCTCGTCTTCCCTCTCCTGCTCCTTCCTTCTTGCGGCTCTTTCTCAGTTCTCTCAGTCACCCCTGATCCTGCCCTCTCACATACACTCTGTCCCCGACTCTCCCAAGCCCTCCTTGGAGCCTACTTTGAGTGGGTGACTGTGAGCTCTCCTCCACTGCCCTGCACCTTGCACTCGGGTACTGCATGGGGACCTTCAAGGAGTCAGCCTTCTCAGAGGGAGGAAGTCCAAACCCCTCAGCCTGCTGTTCTTGGCTTTCTTCACCTACTTTCAACTACTTTTCCAGGCCCATCTCCGCCCACTTCCTGCTGTGTCCCTGGTACTCCAGCCAGATTGGACTTGGACGAGTCACGATTCCAGTCTCTTCATGATCTAGTTTCTACCTTTATGCAAGGGCTCCCTCTTTTAATCTTTCAGAGCCCATCTCAACATCAGCTCCTTTACTGGGTTTTCTTTGATAATCCTAGTGAGGAGAGCTCTCCTTGCCCTAAACTCCTCTATTCTTTTGGGGTTCTGCCATTTTTCTGACACTCTTCTGGTGCCTGGTAAACAGAGCAGGGGCTCACTCAGTAAATGGGTGTTAAATGAACAGGCTTCAACTAACTGGCATGTCAGGAACACATCACTCCCCTTCCAGGTTAGCCCTGAGCCTAGACCTGGGGGAAGACATCGCTGGAAATTTAAATGCAGACAAAGTTCTCAGAGAAAGTTTGCTATTTAAAATCAAACCAAACCAAACCAAGCCAAACAAAACAAAACCATGAATGAAGGCCCTTTTAAAATCATAGCCACATGAAAGATACATTGGGGTTCAATCTAGATTTTCACACACTTAAAGCCCATCAACCCACGTGAGCAGTCTGAAAGCACACAGCGCGATGCCACCCCCACAAGGGTATTTTTATATCATGAGTGATGAGATACACGTGCGAACCTACACGTCTCTGTGCACAATAGCAATGGTCTTACAATCTAAAACTTAATCTGAAGCTCAGGTTCACGGAGAACCACAGTTGAAGAAACGTTTAACTACACAGGGGCGCCTGGCCGGCTCAGTCAGTGAAGCAAATGCCTTCAGCTCAGGGCATGATCCCAGGGTCCTCCAGCCCTGTGTCGGGCTCCCTGCTCAGCAGAGAGCCTGCTTCTCCCTCTCCCTCTGCTGCTCCCCCTGCTTGTTCTCTGTCTCTGTCTCTGTCAAATAAATAAATAAAATCTTAAAAAAAAAAAGTTAAACTACACAGACAAATGTCAGAAAATGTTACTACACAAAGGGTCATTTAAGTCCATGCAGAATTTATGGGCACTAAAATGTGCTAAAAATGCAGTATGCCTAATATCCATCCCACATCTAAATATGCCCACACACTTCTGGGACTGCGTGGCTCGACACGGGTGTCTTAGGCATGAACAGTGTGGCTACCATCAGGGAGGCCATCACGCAAACTTTGTCTCCAGGACCACGTGCACGTGGGGATTATGTGCAACTTGGGAGTGACTTCAACACTCATTGCCCATCCCCAGTGCGTACCAATGTGGGCATTTAAACACCGCAAAAATGGTTCTATGGAAGCACACGTTTGCACATTCCAATATGTCACTTAGACATCTGTTTACACCTACATCTGGGTAAAATGATGCAAACCGGGGCTCCAGGGTCCCAAATGTAAGGGACTAGGCCAGAATGCAGGAAAGCCACCTTTGGACCTGTAGGGGAGGAAGAGAGGGGCATCCTGGCATTGAGTCTGCGGATGCCCCAGAAAGAAGCAAGAAGTGATGGGTGCTGGGGTGAATGACGGGACACTGAAACACTGAAGCTGAACACCAGTCAAATTATGAAAGTGAGCGCCCAGCCACCTGGGAACGCCAGGCAGCTCCTCGGAAATGCCATGATAAGCAATAATGCATGTAAAGCCCACTCATATGACTGTATTTTTGAAATCCCCAAATCCAATTTGGCTTCTTTTGAAAAGGCCAACTTAGGATTAAGGAGGTAGCAGACCTTCGGGGAACAAAAACAATCCCATTGATTAAGGAGGAAATCACTCACCCAGGGGGTTTAAGGATTTAAAAGGCTAAGCTGAGGTCTCCAAGAACTTAGCAAGGTCATAGCGGTCACAGCTAGTCAACTCAAGACTACCTTAGGGCTCCTGCCCCATTGACAGGGTCTGCCCTCAAATCTCTGACTATGCTGGGGGCTCCCACTACCTGGACACTCTGGGGCTTCTTCAGACCTTTGGGGGAAAAGAGGCTAGGAAAATGCAGGAAGCAGCAGCTACAGACATTAGGACAGCCTGCTTCTCGGGGAAGAAACAGTAATAGCAGCTGATTCATGGAGCTCACCATGCCCCCGGTCACCATGGCACTACTAAGCCATATACACACATACAAGCACAATCGTTTAATCCCTATTTTAAAATTGAGCATTCAGGGGCGCCTGGGTGGCTCAGGCAGTTAAGCACCTGCCTTTGGCTCAGGTCATGATCCCAGGGTCCTGGGATGGAGCCCCGCATCAGGCTCTCTGCTCAGTGGGAGTCTGCTTCTCTCTCTCCCTCTGCCTGCCGCTCTGCCTACTTGCGCTCTCTCTCTCTCTCCATCAAATAAATAAATAAAATCTTAAAAAATAATTTTAAAAATTGAACATTCAGTGGGGGACGATATTTGAGGAAATGACATTTGAGTAGTTTACCCGAGGTCATGTAACAATAAGTGATAAGGCTGGACTTCAAGCTCAGGCCATCTGTACTTGTGTCTGTCCCCTAACCCTTAGGTTAATGATCAGGTCTTGGCTATTAGCTGAACTAAAGGGAAGAGCACTGATGTATAAAGAGCTCCTACTATGTCCTAGGAAGTGTGCTAAATGATTTTTTCACATGTTATTTCATTTAATCCCCACGACAACCCCCTAAAATTGGCATCATCGTGTCTAACTTGGTTTTTGTAGATGAGAAAATATCTCTAATTTGCCCAAGGTCACTCAGCTTCTAACAGCAAGGCTGAGATTCAAACCCATGGCTAGCTGACTCCAAATCCAATAAGCAGGGCGAATGTCACAAAAGTGAGTGCCTTCAAACACCTGACAATTCCTCCAGTCTTATGTGCTCCCTTCTGTAATTCGAGCACCTCCCTCTAGGTCTAGCCATTGGAGATGAGAGGTACTTCAGCCATCGTCTATTTTATTTACTACTTAGTCAGACCCTATGCGATTTCTTATTCTTATGTAATGTTTAGTTTTGGATTGTTTTCCACATAGGGTGGTGGTGTCTCCCCAGATAGACTGTTAGCACCTTGAGGACAGGGTCGTTGATTAACATGGCCTTGTGTGACTCTTCCCCACTTGGCGCCCAGCACAATGCCAAGGGCAGGGATGGTGCTTGGGAAGTATCTTCTAAAGAAAGAGATAGCTCAGAACTGTGCAGCTCCGACCTAACTCAAGTGTCTGCAGCTGACGGGTTGGGCGCTACAGCAATGAGCTATATTCTGAGAGCTTACCACCACAAGAAAGCAGAAGTGAGGTGGAATGACACAGAGAAGACCCTCAACTTTAGGGCTCTGAAGATCAGACACAGAGGCCACTGGAATATGGGACTTCCCACCCTCAAACCTACACTCAATATTGATTGAGCTCCAGATGGTTGTACTAAAAAGAAAGGGACGAGACAAAGAGCTCTCCTCACCAAGCTTATAAGTTATCTAATATACTTTGATCTTGACCTACATACAGCCTTGCTGCTGGGTTTCCTCCTCATCTTTGGAGGGGCGCAGGGCAGCTGAAGAGCAGAGGTACCCAGGCTGTAAACAGAGAAGATGCGAAGTTTAGGGGAGGGGTCTGAGTTCTACAGGGAATTTTTTTTTTTTGACAAGGGGCTTTATTTCTTGTTTTAGCTGAGCCTCATATCTCTGCCTGCTTTCAGTCACCAACTCAGGAGGCCCTTGGTACACACACTCCTCCTTTTCAGGGTTGGGGTTCTGCCTGAAGTTGTCCTCCTGGTGACATCTGCAAAGGGTCAGTCTAGGTCGATAAGACAGCAGACGTGAAGCCCCCTCTGCCTCCCTTTTCACGAAGAGCCCATGTCACTGATGACTTCACCACTCAAAGGTCCCTCTGCTGACACTGCTGATGGCCAATGACCACAGGCTCACAGAACTTCCCCATGACTCAGTTGCGTAAGAGGAAAAGCGAGGGGGCATCTTTCGAACCACCAGGCCAGCCAGAGCGGCGGAGCACAGACCTCACTTTCTCCCGGTTTTTCGCACTGGAAGTAGGCACCATGCACACTCCATTCAAGCGCTTTGGCACTTCGCACCAACTCTGCCCCAGACGCCCGCACACAGCAGCCGATGGATGCGACCCACTGTCCTGGGTACAGACGGTGGTAAACAGCCCAGAACACCCACAATGTCACATCCCTAAAAGGAGCTCATGTGACAACAAATGCTTCTACCCCTCCCAAATTTTCTTCTAAGTCTGGTTGGACTTTCTGAGTGACAGCCCTCCCCTTCTGATTTTCAGGGGTGAAGTTCAGACCCAGGTGATTACTCACGGGGCAGGCCCTGGAAGAGTTATATTTTGTGGGTTGCCATGGAAAGACCCAGTTCCTCTTCCCGCAGGGTGTGCCTCCAGAAACAGAGAGGGTGGGTCCAAAGCAGCTTTTTCCTAGGAAGGCAACTTCACCAGTTAACTAATCCTATCTCGTGATCCCGAGGAGAAATCTAGAAAGAGAAAGAAATCTAAGCCTTGCATGAGGAAAACAAATAGCCACCCATATCTGATACCACCCCAAGGAAGCAGCATCATCAGATCTGGCCTTGTGACTTAGGGAGTCACTCAGGGACCTACTTACACAAAAACATCTCCCAATATCTGGCATGAAGATGCCTTCCCTCCTACTTGGCCTGGAATTTCCACCATTAGTCACTCCATTAGTTGCTGCCTTACAGTTTCATCTCTCCTCCCTTAAATGTGAACTCAGGGACCTTTTCTTTCCCATCCACGGCTTCATCCCTAGCACTCAGAATGCTGCTTAGAACAAAGCAGATACTCACTAAACATTTGTGCAACAAAAAAAATAAAGGTTGTGCTGCACTGTCTCAAAAAACTCATGGCTCCCGAGAGCTGATGGTATAGGTAAGAGCACTGAGTTCTAGAAGCAGAGCGTGTGGCCACTAACTCAAGGCTGTACTTCCTGAGACAGGCCAAGAGGATGAGAGCTGCATTCACTGGCTCCCATTTGTCCCATGACCTGCTATCACCTGGGGAGACATGGGGAGGCTGGCTGGAGGAAATGCAATCCAGAACGAGCAGGATTCAAGAAGACAGAGAGGATGGCCAGAGGGCTGTGTGGGTTATTTGCAAGGGACAGAGATCTGGCCCAGGGTGGGATCACCCTAGGAAAGGCCATGGGTTTTTGGGGAGCAGCATGAGAATACAGGACTAGCTGTTCCTGGGGCAGATAATGGGGTACCCTTTTCCCTGAGCAGGAGGAACTCAGGAGAGAGAAAAGGCAATGTCTTCACAAGGACAGCCCAATCCCCACCAGTCCCCATTTGTTACCACTGAGCACTGCCACTAACTAACTGTAAGGGGCCTGGGGGAAAATGTGGTGAGATAAAGACCACCAGAACCTCAGAAGAAAGCTTCTCACTCTGGGCCCTGTCTCCTGACGGTGTGAGGACCAAATCAGCTCTGTGCCGTGCCACCACTGATATTCACCTGCACTGAAGAAAGGAGCCGAACCTGGAACACACACACGGAAAAGCAGCTTTGTGCCAACCCTTGGCAAAAGCCCCTTCTGGGAATCAAAAGGAATCAGAATGTTCTGCAGGATTCCTGGAGCTGCAGAATGCATCAGCTCAAGGGGCTCAAATTAGCAAAAATAACTCCAGAACCCAGAAGCTCTGGGACAGGCTCCTACAGCCAGAATGACCAGAGCTCAGTCGGAAACGAAGAGTTGGCTCTAAAGGCAAGAATGCCAAGCTTTACAAGTGGAGGCTGTGGTCCTCAAGCCAAGTGCCTTCCACCCTTGCACTTCATGAAGGAGAGAGGGCATGAAAGGCGCACAGGAAAGCTGTTTTATTCCTTGAGTGTCATTGAGCCAGTCCAGAGTCGGTTTTTCTTAAAGGCACTTAAGAGCCAACGTTTGCACAGCATACAATCTGAGCAGCAAGACAGCCCGGTGAGGTCAATAGCAGCATGCCCAAAGTCCAGGCGAAAGGACACTGCCCTATGAGGGGCAAGCTGTGTTCCCCATTCCCTGAGTTTAAGCAACTTGCTGAATTCAGAGCAGTGAAGTAAATATCGGGACTTCTGATGCTCCCATTCCCGGCCCTGCTCTCTTCCCGCGGAAACTCGCTGAGCCACGACAAGGCACCAAGCAGCTCCATGTCCCAGGAAGACATGGTCCGAGACTCCAGATGACCCAGGGCCTGATGGAATCCTTTGCAATGCGTTTGTTATGTAACTGAGGAATGTGTTTGGGTCATCATAAAATTTACCCGGTACCTCTTATCAAAGTTCTTTCTGGACAGTGAATCAGAAGGCAGTCCAACGAGAGGAGAGAACGTCAACATCTCCGTCAGTCCCTCTAAACAAACCTCCAGCCAATGATCTGGGCTGTGGGAACACCACTTCATCTCCCGCCACAACAGCCTGAGAAGCAAACCTAGCAAGGAGGACGGTCTTGCTCCACAAACAGTGAGGGCTGTTGAGACGCCTGTTGCCTCAAGGCCACACAGCAGGCCAGGGGCTGAGATTGTCTCTGGGGACAGGGATGGTGACACTCCAGTGACACTCAGGACACAGGGGTGGTGAGGGCTTAGAGGAAGTCGCTCCAGAAACCCAGAGATCTTTACCGGCCCCGCCCCCCTCAGGCAGCCGGTCTCAGGCAGCCCGGAAGAGAGAGGCTTTGTAACCACCTGCTGCTCTTCCTGACCACCGGCTTCAAAGGCTTCAGGAACTGAGGACATAGGTGGAGGAGGGCCTAGTTACACAGAAAAGGTGGAAAAGATTAGTAAGAGAGTTGAGTCAAGCTGCATTCTTCCCTCACCCCCACTCTCCTCCTCCTGAGACCACAGCTGACATGTTATTAGATGATAATCACAGAAAATGCTCTGGAATCTTCCTCGGCAATGAGAAGATAACGCCCCATGGCTAAAGTGTAAAAGCCAGAGCACCAGACATCCATCTTCCCATCCAAATACCCCCAGTCACTGCTGTGTGCCAGGCATGGCCTCTTCTGGCCCACGTATTGCGAGCAAGGTCCTGCGGGGGCCGACCTCTCTGCAGGAGGGTGATGACGCTGGCCCCAACCAGCTCACCAGCTGAGAGAGCGGACGCAGGTGGGGCTGCTTCAGTTCCCCACGGACGGCACTGGAGGTTGGGGGGTGGGGATCTGCCAGGATAAACTTCAGGGACAGCAGCAGAGATGAAGGAAAGTAACTGAAATTCAAAGAGGCCGCCAAGAGTGTGGTAAGGAGGGGCGACGGTAGGTGTGGGCTCAGTAACCATTTACGGAGGGCTTATTTGATTCCAAGAGCTTTCACGCTCTCCCTCACTGAACTCGGGTAGCAACCCTGGGAGGCCGACTTTCCTGCTACAGATCACAGAGCTGATGCCCGAAGAGGGCAGGTGTTCAGCCGGAGGCCCCAAACACCATGGCCAGCAGCTCAGGGTCTGGGCTCCACGGCTTTCACCCCAGGAGTTCTCAAACTTCAGTGGGTGTCAGAATCCCTGACGGAGAATCAAAAACACAGAATCCTGAGCCCTACCCAGAGACGCTAATTCCTTGGGTCTGCCCTGGGGCCCAGGAATCAGCATTTTTAACAACCACGTCTCCCACGCCCCGCCCCGTGGTTCTGGTGCTGGAGATGCATGGCCCACCCTTCACAATGGCTCTCCGCTGCCCTCAACGAAAGAAGTCAACAGACAATTCTCTGCTGCTGTCTTCCCTACGCATCCGAGGCAGGGTTGGCGGGGGAGAGAGGGATCTGTATTCCTGCCGAGCTCCTCAGGAGAGAAGAAATGGTCCTCTGAGGGAGCTCACTGAGTGGTTCCACAAACATGTCCAGCACTGAACTGGAAGCCCAGGGCAAAGGTCCGAGCCGACAGAGTTTGCTTCAGGGCCAGCCACCACCCCAGACAAACAGCCATTGGAATGGGCCCTGCCCACTTCTCGGAATAGACGGACACTACAAATAGCCTCATGTCCAGAGAGCTGCATCCACAGCCATCAGATGAGATCCAGTCCTGCCAACACAGTAATTTGGGGCAGAAAGCAGGAATTTCCAGGGGAGAGGAGAAGGGGAAAAAGGAGGAAAAACAAAAACAAAAACTCCTATCTTTGTTCCACGTTCATGCCCCCCCCGCCTCCCGGAGCCAGCAGAGCTGTCCTATCAAAAGTGGCCTCCTGGAAACGAAAGGGACTTGTGTTCAACTCCTCTCAAGAGAAGGAATCAGACAGGATCCAAAGCAAACACTGCTCCATTATGAGGTTCTGAGACACACTGATTCCAAGTAAAGCCCAGCCCTGCCTCCCATCTCCCCTACAGCACACCGAAGGCACTGCTATTACCTGCCCTCAAGCCCGAGCAAGGCCTCAGCTTGGACCATGTGGGGCTGAGAAGCCGAGCTAAAGTGTCTGCACAGCATGAAAAAGGAAAGATGCCTGGAATGAGGTCAGAAAGCAGAAGAATTGAGGTGGACAGTCAGAGCCTGCAGGAAGGCCTCCCACCTCAGAATGACTCAGTAAAGAAAAGGGCCCTTAGTCCTTCAGAACCAAGAGAAGAAAGATGCTGCATTGGGTTAAGTTCAGGAATGGTGCTGGACAGAAGTCAGGAGACAGAGAACAAAGAAAGAAGAGGAAACCCCAGCTGTCACATTAACCACACGATTTTTTATCTAATCCTTGACAGGGTTCCGACCCTTATCTTGCAATCCACATGGGGCTGTTTGATGTTAGGGATTAGGGAGAGCTGAAGTCAAGGAAAGGACATCCTGTTAACAGCACTGCCGGGAAAAGATCAAGAATCAGGCAGGAGAAAGAAGCTGTGTCCACCTAAGAGGCCCGGACAGCCCACCTCCTTCAGCAGAACCTTCGGTTTGTGAGACTAAGGACTGATGTGTGGGGCTAGGGGTTGGACCAGGATCTGTTACCCCAGAGACTCCAAAGTCTTCATCACAGACAACAGGTGTCATCACCACATGCTGGGAAAGTAACGCCACCTCCCAGCACCTACGCACAGCTTTTAGTTGGAGTAGCTCTCAAGCAGGACAAGTCCCTATGACAATACCGCCTGGAAACTTCCCAGAATGGCCCGCCCTCCCTAGTCACCCAACTCCTGGTCACTCCACTCATGAAGAATCAGCTCATAAAAATCACCTCCTTGGGGAAGCTGTCCTGCTTGCCCCCCATTGCGCTGACCCTGGGGTAATGTCCTCCCACATGCTGTGGCCCGTTAATGTCCCTTGCACTTATGTCGCTGAGCCCGATACATGGTGGTATTATGAGCCTTTAAGTATTGGCCTCTCCTTCTAGATTAGGAGCAATTACGTTTATTGATGGTAGAACTGATAGCATCCGTTCTTCATTTAGCACTTTTTTATCTGATAAACTCTGTGAGCTAAGAGCCCTCCATTTGTCTCACTTAATCCTCTTCTTTACCTTCTGTGATAGCCAATATTATCTCCTGCTTACCAAAGAAGAAATGAAAATGTAGAAGACCTAATGGACTTGTCTGAAGGAACACAGCAGAGCTAAAGACGGTGTTCTCAACCACTCTGGGTCTGGCAGGGTTCAAGGCACACAGTAAGGACTGCATCCGCTCTCCCCATTGAAGGAGTAAGATTGAATCACATCAGAAAGACAAATCTAGGTATGACAGTTCCTTCCTCCAATGACCTGAGCTCTCAACTAAGTCGTCACTTTAATTCCTGTGTATTAATTTGTCCATCCCTTTGTAAGCACCTGCTATGCCCAGAGCCCTGCTCTGAGATATAGGAGAGGTGTATTAGTCAAATTTCCAGTCCTCTGACAAGTTTCCCATTTAGCTGAAAGAAAAGGAGGAGAAAGGGGGGGAAAGGACAGGAGAAAAGATAAGGAAGAGGGGGAAACAAATCTCCAGAAAACAAAGGCCAGTATCCCAGTGAACTCAGCACGTACAGGGAAGGCTCGATGCACTCCTCCGAGCACAGAGACTGATGAGTTGATGACAGGAGGTGAGCAGGCACCTAGCCAGAAGGGAACACCTCACAAGCAATGGATCTTTTGTGTGTGCATGGTAAAATACACACAGCATAAAACTTACCATTTTCACCATTTTTAACTGTATGGTTCAGTGGAATTAAGTACATTCATATGTACTTAAGTAATTCATCACCCCCACCCATCTCCAAAACATTTTTCATCTTCCCAAACTGAAGCTCTACACCCATCAAACAGTAACTCCCCATTTTCCTCCCATAGTCCCTGGCAACCACCATCCTACTTTCTGTCTCTATGACTTGAGTACTCTTTTGTACCTGTGGCATATCAAAATATATCTGCTCCTTTTCCCTGGTTCCTGGCACAAAGCCCTAAAAGCCCTTGGAACCCCGTGAGTGATAGGAGTGTCTTCTGTTACTAAGAACCCCTTTCCGCCACTCTTGAATTTATGCTACTGAAGTGACTCAGAGCAAGGCCTGTAGATGGCCTTCAGATGGGCTGATCTCCAGAAATTACACAATTGGAGTTTGGAAACTTTCAGTCTGATCCTCCCCCGACCTCTGAAGAGGGAAAGGGAGCTAGAAATTGAGCTTTATAAAAACACATGAGCAAGGAAATTCGGTGAGCTTTCTGGTGAGTGAACACATCACATCAGTGCCAGGAGGGTGGCATGCCCAGAGAGGCCCCCACATCTCTTCCGTTTGGCGGTTCCTGAGTTGTATCCTTTATAATAACGAGTAAACTAAGTTACCTTCCAATAAATAAAATGTTTACCTGAGTTCTGTGAGCCATTCTAGCAAATTATGGAACCTGAGTAGGGGTCGTGGGAACCCTCAATTTATAACCAGTCAGTGAAAAGTTTGGCTGGCCCCCAAGATTTGCAAATGGCATCTTAAGTGGGGGCAGTCTTGTGGAACTGAACCCTTAACTTGTGGGGTTAGTCTGCATTAGCTCCAAGTAGTCAGTGTCAGAATTAAATTAAATTGTAGGGCCTTCAGTTGGTGTTAGAGAACTGGAGAATTGGCTGGTGTCAGAAAAAAATACACATCAATCCCTCATATAAGTGGAATCATAGAGTATCTCTCCTTTTGTGGACTACCTTGTTTCACTTAGCATAATGTCCTCGAGGTTGATCCTTGGGTAGCACGGGTCAGAATTTCCTTTTCTTTTAAGGCTGAATACTATTTCATTTTATGTGTATATCACATCTTATTTATCCATTCATCTGTAGATGGACACTTGGGTTGCTTTCTCCTTTATGGCTACTGTGAATAATGTTGCTATAAACATGGGCATACAAATATCTGGTTTAACTTCCTGCTTTCAATTCTTTTGGGTAAATAGCCAGAAGCACAATTGGTGGATCATATGGTAATTCTATTTTTAATTTTCTGAGGAACTGCCATACTGTCTTCCATAAGACTGCACCATTTTACATTCCCATCAGCAACGTACAAGGGTTCCAATTTCTCCACATTCTTGCCTACACTTGTTTCTTTTTTCTTCTTTCATAGCCATTCTAATGAGTGTGAGGTGGTATCTCATTGTGTTTTTGATTTGCATGTCCCTGATAATGAGTATCTTTTCATGGGCTTATTGACCATTTGTATATCTTTTTTGGAGAAATACCTGTTCAAGTCCTTTGCTCATTTTTAGATTAGTTTGTTGTTGTTGTTGTTGTTGTTGTTTTTGTTCAGCTATAGGGATTCTTTATATATTCTGGACATCAACCCTTATCAGATATATGACTTGAAAATGTTTTCTCCCATCCCACGAGTTGCCTTCTCACTCTATCGATAGTGTTCGCTGATACACAGAAGTATTTTATTTTGATGTAGTCCAATGAATCTTTTTTCTTTTGTTGCCCATGCTTTTAGTACCACAACCGAGAAATCACTGCCATCATTACCAAATCCAACATCACTAAGCGTTTTCCCTGTTTTCTTCTTATAGTCTTACAGTTTTACTAACACCATGTGTTGAAAGGTTAGTGATAATCATGTGTCAATGTAGGTTCATCAGTTGTAACAAATGTGCGCCTGCGCCTTATAGAGTTCTCAACACCCTTTGTTGAAAAGACTGGTTATCATGATGTGTCAGTATAAGTTTAACAACTGTAACAAGTCCACCACTCTGGTGGGGGATGCTGACAACAGGGGAGGCTGTGTGCTGAGGAGTGGGGGTAAGAAGGGTGGGGAGAAATCTCTGTACCTTCAACTTAATTTTGCTGCAAACCTAAAACTGCTCTTAAAAAAATACCTTTCTTCTTCTTTTTCTTTTCTTTTTTTTTTAAGGAAAAGGTTTCCATTGGCCTTGGCTCCCTGGTTGAAATCATTTGACCACATATGCGAGGGTTTACTTCTGGGCTCTCTGTTCCATCGGTCTATGTTTGTCTTTATGCCATTACCATACTGTCATGATTACTATGGCTTTGTTATTAGTTTTAAAATCAAGAAGTGTGGGGGCGCCTGGCTGGCGCAGTCGTTAAGGGTCTGCCTTCGGCTCAGGGCATGATCCCGGCGTTCCGGGGATCGAGTCCCACATCGGGCTCCTCCGCTGGGAGCCTGCTTCTTCCTCTCCCACTCCCCTGCTGTGTTCCCTCTCTCACTGGCTGTCTCTCTGTCACATAAATAAATAAAATCTTTAAAAAAAAAAATCAAGAAGTGTGAGACCTCCAACTTTCTTGTTCTCTTCCAAAATTGTTTTGGCTATTCAGTGGCCCTTAAACTTCCACATGAATTTTTCTATTTTCCATTTTTCTTTTTCTGCAAATAACATCACTGGGATTTTCATGGGGATGGCACTGAATCTATAGATTGTTTTTGGTAGTATTTCCATCTTAACAATATTAAGTCTTCCAATCCACAAATACAGGATGTCTTTTTTCATATATTTATGACTTCTTTAATTTCTTTCAGCAATGTTTTATAGTTTTCCATGTATAAGTCTTTTACCTTTTTGGTTAAATTTATTCGTGGATTTTTTTTTTTTTTGATGCTGCTGTAACTGAAATTGTTTTCTTAATTTCCTTTTTGGATTGTTCATTGTTAGTGTACAAAAATACAATTAGGTTAAAGTGTTGCAAATTCAGTTTACAGAAAGGAACTGGTTATTGGGAGTACAGCATGGGAGAGGAGGGAGGGAGAAGGAAAAGATAAGTAAATATGCCATGAAATCTCCTACCATTTTGAATGGGGCTTTTTCTTGGTTGGGTGTTTGCCTGGTTGTTGTCTATCTTTGACTAGAAGTGATTTTAGCTGGTTTTTAGTTTATTTAACATTTCCGGGGAGGGGGAGGAAGGTCTGATGCTTCCTGAGCCACCATCTTGCTGATGTCACTCTTCAAGGTCTAAGGCTTATTCCCCAAGCAGTGAGTGTATCTTCAAGGAGAGAACCAGACTTATCAGAGCAGAGATGCAAGGCTGGGAGGGAATAAGAGACACACTGGATAGAAAGAAATGGTGAAGAGTAGGGGTCTTAGCATGCTAAGCTGAAGACTTAGACTCCATTCCCTAGAATTGCCAGGCACCTGAAACAATGCCACCAAAGGAACAAAGACAAGACAGAAGTCAGGCCAGGCCAACCTGGGCCTCCTCCAGTGCCCTGAGCTGCAGGTTAAAGAAACAAAAGGAGTAGGAAGGAGCATCGGCATGGTTCCACCTCACATTCCCCCAGGGTGGGAGTATATTTTAAAAACCTTAAATGAATCCAAATGATGAGCCCCACCCCCAGCCCAGCCTCTTCCCTCAATCTGAAGTGTGAGTGGCTGAGCTCCCAATTATTCCACCGGCACACTGGACCAACAAACATAATAAATCTCTCTGACAAGAACGTGGCTCCAAGCAAGAGGCTGTCTTCCCTAGGCCTACTGTTCCTCTCTCCCAGTCGAAAACTGATCACTGGTCTCACCTGGGAAGCCAGGTGAACAGATAGGAGCCCCGGCCCCACCCCTAGAGAGTCCAGATTAAGGAGGTCCACCTGGGGGCCCAGACATCTGTATTTTTACCCAACCCCTAGGTTGAGGCAAATGATCACCATTTTCGGCTTGGTCTGGTTTCCTCCCCAGAGCTGCTAGCCTCCGAGCTCATTTCTGAGGGCCTGCATCCTTGGTGAGGGCTTTCCGACTGACAAAGGAAAGCTGGAATTCACTTCCGCTTTACCTTCCCCAGAAGTCTCAAACTGAAGTTTTATCTGATCCACAGTTTCGAAAAATGGAATATAATTAAAAACACACGCACACTCTTATGAATTAGTTATCAGCACTTAACACAGGTTTCATAAGCCAGACACAGAAAGATGAATATTGTATGATTTCACTTATATAAGGTACCTAGGAGAGGCAAATTCATAGAAACAGAGAGTAGAACAGAGATAACTAGGGGCTGGAGAGAGGGGGATAGGAGGAGTTATTATTAGATGGGTACACAATTGTTGAGGGTATATGAAAAAGTTTTGGGTATAGATAGTGGTAATGCTTACAGAACATTGTAGAAGGATTTAATGCCATTGAATTGTATACTTACAAATGGTTAAAATGATAAATATCACATCTTTTTTACAATAATATAATAATAATAATAAATACAGACTTCATCTAAAAATCTGGATCTCTGGTTTCTCCTTAAAGAAAAAAAAAATGAGATCTGGCAATACTGGGTCATGCTTCGTATACCAACAGCTGGTGGGAGCTGATGCAGCTGCTGTCTTTAGATGGGAAATGGACTCTCACATTTGCTGTGACCCCACCACACCCCAAAGTCATTTTGACTGTCACATTTATAAGACCTGGCTGGCCCCCAGGAGCATTTGAAAGTGTGGTCCCAGCCCCACCCCACTGCATGTCAGTCACCACTAGCCTCCTTCTGCCCTCCCAGACCTGGCCTATTCCTGTCCTCCAGTGCATAAGGGGAGGCCAGAAAGTGGTCAGCCACGTGGGCAAGCACTCTGTGTGCTTTAAGTAACAAGAACAATCACTAGAAGAGAACAAGAGTTTGCCTTCACCTCCCCCCAACTTCAATCAGACCTTGAAAGTCTTCTGACATTAGAAAATCCAGAACGATATGCTTAGACTTTAACATATGACCATGGCAAATGACCATGATTTGGGAACAAGAGTAGGCTGACCACCCACCTCCTGACCCTGACCTCTGAGTCAATCTCAGACACCCAGCCTCGCTGGTATTACCACATGGTCAGCCGGTCCAGCGAACACCTCAAGGCTGGCCTCGGTTTCCTAGCGCCCATCTTTTTCTGCTAGAATCTATTTCCAAATGCTTAAACATGATGTGGTTCAGGACATGCTCCCCCAAATTATGGCACCTGGAATATTTTAAGCTGAGGGAGTTTCAGAAAACAGCAGAGTAGGAAAGTCACTCTGACTTCCTCCTCCTCCTCACCCTTCTTCCCTGAAACAGGCCTTAACCCTCCTGTAAGAGGTTCCCCCCCCACACACACCTGGAGCAAAAGAGCATGCTTACCTCTGGAGACAAAAGGATACCAAGGAGAATCATAACAAACAGGCCTTGCTCAGCTTCGTCCGGTTCACTACACGAACTTCATACCCCTAACCTGTCGTATTCCTCCATAATGGGGCACTTTTCATCAAACCCAGCCTAAAAGCACACAGGTCTAAGTGCTTCTTCGTTTCCTTAGAAAGCCTCCCATATCATGTAATACTTATATTAAATAAATTTGGATGATTTTCTCCTGATAACCTGTCTTCATCAGTGTAATTTTTAGACCCAACCAGGGCCCCTAAGAGGGTCAAGGAAAACACCCCCACCCCCACCCGCTAAAGAGCATCATTCTTCTAGAACTGTGCTGTCCGACCTGGCTATTGAACACATCTCACCAGTCCTGGGAAATGTGGCAAGGCTCTAAGTGCCAAATACGTGCCCATTTTCAAAGACTCAGTAGGAAAAAAGAATGGAAAATAGCTTCTTAGTGATTTTATTATATAGATCACATGTTAAAAGACTGTTTTGGATATATCAGGTTAAATAAAATATACTACTAAACCTAGTTTCACCTGCTCTTTCTACTTTTTAAAAAATTTACATTTCACCCATTTTTAATGTAGCGAGTAGGAAATTAAGTTCTACACGTGGCTTGCCTTATGTTTCTATTGGACGGTGCTATGTTTCTATGGTAAGGTGACTGCACTGGACTGATCAATCCATCCTTATCCACAGGGGATATATTCCAAGACCCCCGCTGGATGCCTGAAACTGCAGATAGTACTGAACCCTGTCTAGACTACGTGTTTCTCTATCCCTACCTATGATAAAGTTCAATTTGTAAATTAGGCACAGTAAGAGATTAGCAATAACTAGTAATAAAATAGAACCACTGTAACAGTATACTGTAATAAAAGTTAAGCGAATGTCACCTATCTCTCAAACTATCTTATTGTACTGTGCTCACCTTTCTTATGATGATGTGGGGTGATAACATGCCTGTGTGATGAGATGAAGTGAGGGGAAGCATGTGGCATTGTGAAATCGTGTTAGGCTATGGATGACCCCTCCTATAGGTCAGAAGGAGGACCATCTGTTTCCAGGTTGACCTCGGAGCACTAAAACCATGGAAAGTGAAACCGGGATACGGGGAGACTCCTGTATTTTCATAACTCGAAAAGCAAACATTCTCTCCTACTCTTTTTCTGGTTGGCACTGCGCTCTTGCTGCCCAAGGTCCTTGAGGAAGTCCCTCCCCATCTCGGTGTTATACTGGAACTGACTTGGTCCCTTCGAGCTCCCTCCCACATCTCCCCTGTCCAGGGCTATCAAGATATCACCAGACTCTAGGACGGGGCTTTCTTCCAATCCTTCTGCTATCACACGTCTGCATCACTCAAAACCCCATATGGTTCATTTCCCTGGAAGCAATGGAACAAGTGTTGCCCAATGCCAGGCTGTCCCCACCTATGCAACTGGCCAGAGCCAAAGGGAAGAGGCTCTGTTGCAATTCTAAGACTCCTTCTCTCTCTCACCCCAGCTGAGGACTCACTGGTTTCTTCTTCCCGAAGACTGGAGCCCCACCTTCTTGTGACTCTTGCTAGGCTCCAAGAAGCAGAATCGATCTGCCCTTTAGCAGTTTACAACACAGTGGGTGGGGAGGCGATAAGAGTGCCAGGGACTTCAAAACAGAAGACAGGTACAGAGGTTCTCAGATTCTGGAGAAAACTGCTGGATACTTTATCACCACCAACAACCAGACACAAGGGGCAGAATTCCAACCTCAGAATCCTGCCCTCCCCCTTTTTAGAAATATATGGTTTAGGGGCACCTGGGTGGCTCAGTCAGTTAAGTGTCCGACTCTTGATTTCAGCTCAAGCCTTGATCTCAGGGTCAGGAGTTCAAGCACTGTCACTTTAAAAAAACAATTAATTAATGAAAAATTAAAAATTAATTTAAAATTTTAATTTAAAAAGTAAAAAATATATGCCTTATCCACATGACAACTCAATATAGGCCTATTGACACAGGCTTTTGGAGGTGGAGTTGTGTTCAAATCTCCCTTCTACCACTTAGTAGCTGTAGGACCCTGGATAAATTTCCTCCATTTATCTGGGTCTCAATTTCCTCACCCGTGTAACAACAGGGACAAATTCCACCTACCTCACAGAGTTGAAAAATTAAATAATAGATGAGAAAATGCTTGCACATAATAGGTGTTTGATAGATATTAGCTCCCTTCTGCTTCAACGTCCTCTAAGCAATTAGGCAAAGAAGATATTAAATCTCAAGGAGAACTGAAAATAAATCCTTTATACGCTGATCCAGGCTTTTATTTGTTTGTTTGGTTGTTTATCGGAATCCTATTGCCTGGTACAATTTTAAAATCTGGTATGGGAACTCTGCAAAGGCAGCGATTATCTTTGAAGCCCTAGCCCAGTACCTGGCAAATGGGAGGCACTAGGTGAATGCTTGTTGAATGAATGAATAAATAAATGAATGGTGAATTTGATGCAAGCAAATTTGCTGGCGCATGTGTGGAGTACCTAAGAGGCACTAGAAGAGGGAGGTCAGAATGACCAGGGTACAGAGTTCAGCTGATCAATGTGAGTTTTGCAGGCCAAGAAGAATTACTCTGTGGAATAGCATCTGAAGTCTGTTTACACTACTCTGTGGAGCCTTTGTTTTCTAAGCGGCAAAACTCAGGGTACTCTAATACTATCTCTCCTCCATTCAGCCGTGCCTTAGAAAGAAAGGTTAAATAAAACACACGCCAAGAACCAAACATAGATAGTCATCCCGACACGAGGAAGCATAAACAATTCAGTTTTTCATACATTTTTTAAAGGTTAAGCCAAAAAGATCAGATTGAATAGATGGCTCCATGATACAAATATATGCTGTGAGGGTGTTTGTAAATGTAAAATTCTCAGCATTTCCTGACCTTGGTGGGGAGTGGGCGTGGGGAATGAGAAACTAGTCTTATTAAACTTTAAAGATGTATCTGGTGTCAAATTCCCTCCCAGGTGTGTGAGGAGGGGTCTGAAAACCTATTCGTTTGTGCTTTATGGTTTACCAAAAAATTTTGGATTCTCTGATCTCGCCAGGCCACTGGAGGGGCTTCTCCCACTTAGCAACCCTGCTCTCCCCCAAAACAGCGGGTCTGAGATTGCAGTGACCTCTCCTGAATCCTGTTCTGCTGCTCGCAGGGAGATTGAACCGTTGGGAAATTGGAAAGGTCCTGCCCTTCACCTGCCAGCTTTATCCTCCTATAAGGGAAAAATCCTGTAAGAACTATGGGTTACTGTTCATTTGTTAAATAAAATAAAATGAAAACAACTGCAGGTGCTTAGGAAGAAGTGGGACCTGGAGGCAGTGGTCTAGATAGAGAAGGACTCCATAAATACTTGCCTCAAACATTTGGAGAAGGCAGTCATAACATGCCCAACGTTTTGAGTCATAACCTCACCGAGATGCATAGAATTTGAGAGCCTCCTTCCAAAAAGAAGGAAAGAAAAGGGATCGAGATAAGAGCTTTCCACGCCTTCCCAAAAAGGTCTCTAGGCCTTGGAAGTTCAGAGCGAGATTTCTACTCCATCCTGCTAGGCTTGGCTCTAACCCCCAGGGAAGCAGTTTGGCCCAGAGCACTGTTTCCACTGTCCTGGCTGCAGCTGTGTATAAAAAACAGTAAGCACGGGGCCAAACACCACCAGGCCAGTGCTCTGTGATTCTCCGTTAGTATGGGAGATACTGCACTCTAGGAAAGCTGGTGGGTCAGGCTAAAAATATCCACCAAATTCTGACAATCCTAGAAGAATCTGATGCCCGTGGACTGCTCCCTGAGAAAGAATAGCTTTCCTGAAATCCCAGGTCTAGGCCGGTGGACTGACGGGTCAGGAAGGAAACCATAAACCCGCGGACGTTCCAGAAGCATGCTTTCTGCTGGGGGAGGAGAAACTGTCGGTAAAGGAAAAGGTCTCCTCCTTCAGTTCCCCGGCCCTTCACTTAGCCAGCCATCCAGTCACAATCCCTCACTCCCACCCAGACACGAAGTCACCCAGAGTCACAAACACTGCTGAAGTCACAAGACTGCAGGCTCCCACACAGGTGCCCTCAGGTACAGCCTAACACAGCGAGCCTCACGATGAGACGATGCCCATTCCTCTGAACACCCGCCCACTCCCCGACCCACCTGGTTGCCAAACACAGCTATGGAGCAGGCTGTTGACACCTCATCAGCCCCGAACCAGACCGAAGCGATGCGGGACGGCATGCCCAGGATGAAGACCTGGGCCACAGAGCAGATGACCTGGCCTAGGACCGTGACTGGGAAGAGATGTGGCTTCACGCTCCCCAACTTCACCCAGGCCCCCAGGCAGTTGAGAGCAGAGCCGGTGAGGGCGATGGTGCGCAGGCCGAATTTCTCCAGCAGCCAGGCGACCGGCAGGAGCAGAGGGATGTAGGTCAGCATGTAACACATGGACAGCCAGTCAATGGCAAAGGCACTGACCCCGTAGAACTTCACGAAGACGTTATTGATGGAGCCGTACTGTATCCACTGGAAGGCGTTGCACATGGAGTAGAAGCTAAACAGCAGGACCACCACCCAGCGGCGCCTGCTCACCTTGATCACGCTGAGGTCCTCGGGGCACGAGCTACTGGGGTTGGCCAAGCCAGCGGCTTGGGCCAAGGTACTGGGGTGGGCCGAACTGCTTGGGTACGCCGACACGCTGGGGTGGATGGAGACGCTGGGGTGGGCAGACACGCTCGGGTGCACCGACACGCTCTGGTGGATGGAGGCGCTGGGGTCCGCCCGCAGAGCAGGCTCCTGCGCGGGGGTGCCATCGTGCTCCTGCGGGTTGGGATCTTCATTCACCATGCCCACAGCCTCTCCTGGAGCCCGACACAGGTGCTGAGGACCCCGGCAGTCTTAAGGGACAGTGGCCTCGGCTGCTCCCTTAGAGCTGACAGGGCACTTGCCCCGGCCCACCCTAGAATAAACGGAGACCCGAGCCTGCGTTAAAAAACTGCGAGCCGAGCTCCTTTCACTCACCCCCAAGCTTCTGCTCCCACTTTTCCTTGGTGTCTTTTGCCACCGACCGCTGTCCCCTAGGCCGGCCGCAGACACCTCAGCCTGGTCCTGGCTACGGGTGCCTTGAGTCCTCCCCAGGGGCTCAAGCCAAGTTCAGTCTCTCAGTCCCGGAGAAAAGTTCGCGCCTGGCACGGAGCCTCTAGGTGGGACTCGGTTCCGCTCCGGGGTGGCTTTGGGGCCCCGCCCCCTTTCCCTCGCGCCTTCTCCAGCCCGGCTGGTCCCGCTGCGCAGTTGTTTCGCCACAGCTTGCTGGGTGCATTCCTCCCCCACTCCCTGGGTGCCATGGAAACCGCCGGGTTAACCCCCACCCCCTGCACTGCCCCTCAGGTTCACTTGCCTCTCCCCGGGGACCCCGCCGGAAAAAATCCCGGAGCTCTGCCAAGGTAATCCCACAGATAAGAGTCTCATCGCCCGGGTCCCCATCCCCTGAGCGTGGGCACCAATGCCGGTCGCCTCCAGAGTGCTCTGGGGAATCCAAAAGGGCTTCCCGACTTTTTACCAATTGGCTGAGCTCCCAGACCCTTGCTGAACTTTCGGTATAACGAGATTTGTAGATTTCTGGGTCTGGTTTGCTCTGCCCCTACTCGGGAATTGCAGGAAACTCCTTTGCTGGTTGCTTTGCCTGCGTGATGAGGGAACAGAAGGCAAGCTGAGGACAAAGCAGAAACTTACATCCTGCAACCCCTATCCCCCGCCAAGGAATGTATGTGACATTTCTAAGACTCTCCTGGCTGCCCTAAAGGAAAAAGACATAGTTAACTTATAGAGACCACAATCCTGCAAGACTTGAGCCTCCCTCAGTTTACAAATGTCTTAGCGGTCTACAAGAACAAAGCTATCAGTAACCTAGCTTCCAGAAGGGATTGTAAATAGAATTAAATGTCTTGATAACCTGCAGGCAATAGACAATACTTCCAGGAAGCCGGGAAGTTCCCAACTATCTTCACGTTAATGTCTTACTAGAAGGGTAAACAACCTTAACTTGAGAATGGCAAGACCTCTGGTATCCTGTGAGTCTTCTTTAACATGAAAGTACTTCCCCGACCTCCCTTTGCCTTACCTCCCCCAACCCCATAGTATATAATCAGCCACCCCTCACAACCCCGGGGAGCAGCTCTTTCTGCCCACGGGTCCTGTCCCCGTCCTTTCATAAACCACCACCATTTTGCACCAAAGACGTCTCAAGAACTCTTTCTTGGTCGTCGGCTCCAGACTCCACTCCACTGAACCTCACCTGTATTCCAAACCCATATCATGCGGACGTGGTCTTTTCCTGGGGAACTCAGATTTGAACCTGTGAGGTAGGCCCCTTCTTTCCTGTTGGTCCCTGGACAGCCTCCTAGGCCAGCACCTGCGGGTGGAGGGTAGCTTGGAGTTTGGAGTCTTTAGAGCCAGCGGTGGTGTTGTGGGATGAAATACCCAGCTCAGTGTGGTCTTTAAGTAGCCCTGGGCTGCCACCCGGTGGTCCCAGCCCATTACAGAGGGTAATCCCTCAACTCATCGCCTCCAGAATGTCAGACCTGCAGGGCAGAAATGCCTGTTCCAGTGTCCATTTCAGCCCCGGGAGGGATAAGAGGCCAGATTCTCCCTGGGTTCAAACACCAGCCTCGCTACTCGCAGGTGTGTGATATAAATTAAGATACTCCCCGTCTCTGCCGCAGTTTCTTCATCCATAAAATAGGGATGATGGAATCATAAGTACCCACCTCATAGTGTTATTTTGAGGCTTGAAGGATGTAAGCCATGAAAGTGCTTTGAAAATTCCTGGCAGATCGTAAGCGTTCCATGAGGTCCTATCCTAATAATTCAAAGGCTAACATTTGTTGTATCGTGCCAAACGTGTTTACTATATTATGTCATTAAAGCATCACAAGAACTCCATGATGTAGTTACTATTGCTTGCCTGCATTGAAAATCAGAAGACTAAGGCTCAAAAAGTGAAGTGACGTCTTACTCAACATCCCAGCTGGCTTGAAGAGCCATAGTTTTCAGGCAAGTCTGTATTCATTCAAGCTACAGCCTAACTGCTCAAATGCAGTCTGGGGACAGCAGAGTGGGCATGACTCCGGGAGCTTGTTACAAGGGCAGAAGCCCAGCCCACCCCGGACTTCCTGAATTAGAGGCTACTTTTTTTTTTTAAAGATTTTATTTATTTATTTGACAGAGAGATAGCCAGCGAGAGAGGGAACACAGCAGGGGAGTGGGAGAGGAGGAAGCAGGCTCCCAGCGGAGGAGACCGATGTGGGACTTGATCCCGGAAAGCCGGGATCACGCCCTGAGCTGAAGGCAGACGCCTAATGACTGCGCTACCCAGGTGCCCCTAGAGGTAACGTTTTAGAACATCTCCAGGTGACCTGCTTGTTTGCACATTAAAGTTTGAGAGCCCCTGGGTGCTGATGTGGTTGTGGGATACAGGTGAGGTTCAGTGGGGTGGAGTCCGGAGCCGACGACCAAGAAAGAATTCTTGAGGCATCTTTGGTGCAAAATGGTGGTTTATGAAAGCACGGGGACAGGACCCGTGGGCAGAAAGCGCTGCTCCGGGGTCATGAGGAATGGCCCATCATATACCCTCAAGCTGGGAGAGGGTTAGGCATAACGTAAGTCTCTAAGGAATTTTGGAAACAAGGTTTCCAGGACCTTGAGGGGGCTAGCCACTGTTGGGAAAAGGTCATTTATCACTGTCTAATAAAACCTTAGTCATGAGACCCTTCAGATGTATATCGGTGGGCCATATGCTTGGGGGTGGTTGCCAACATGTATGTTGACGGCCGGGGGCGGGGTGGTTAGAGATGAAGTTTCCAAAGGAATTTTTATATGTTAAAGTAGACTTACAGGATCCTGGGGGAGGGGGTGCTCAGGCTAGGACTGCCTTTTGCCCTTAGCAAAGTATTAATATCGAGGCAGTTGAGTCCGGAGAGGAATGCTACTCTGCCTGTTTCAAGGACTTGTCAATGGGCCGTAGGTGGTAAGAAAATTTCATAATTTTTCTTCTGGAAGCTAGGTTTCTGATAGCTTTGTTCTTGTAAACTGCTAAGACATTTGTAAACTGAGGGAGACTCAAGATCATGGTATCTATAGGTTAACTGTTTCTTTGTCCTTTAGGGCAGCCTGGAGTGCCTGAGGAATGTCACATACGTTCCATGGGCGGGGGGGTTGCAGGGTGTCAGCTTCTGCTTTGTCCTCAGCTTGCCTTCTGTTCCCTCATCAGGTGCTACTGCTCTCCTTTTGTTTTCTTTTTAAATTTTCAGACAAAAAAAAAATGAATTTAAAGCCCTGGGGAGTGGTTCTCAACGTGGGTTGAACATTAGAATCACATGGGGAACTCAACATTCCCAGTGCCTCAGCCAAACTTCACATCGGGCTCATTAGGAGTGAACCCCTGACATCTACACATTGAAAGCTCCCCAGGTGATCTCAGCAGGTAGCCAAGTTTGAGCACCCGTGGTGGGGCCAGAGCCACTGGTTCCCAGGAGGGGGAACACTGTTTGGAGGCACCCACTTTTTGGCAGAAACTGTGGGGTCTTCGATTATAGTGGAGTGTTTGGAGAGAAAACTCATACCCACGAAGAATCTCTACACTAATTTAACAGTCCCCATCTTCAAAATTCCAGCAGTGTCTCCCATCATTCTCCAAGGAGCACAGAACCTCCATTCTCTTGGAAGGCCTTCCAGGACCTTTCTCAGCTTCTTATTCCTAGATTATCATGGACCTCTCTCCAACTCTTCACAACGTGTGAAGGAAGGGAGGGAGGGAGGGAGGGAGGGAGGAAGGAAGGAAGGAAGGAAGGAAGGAAGGAAGGAAGGAAGGAAGGAGAAAGAAAAGAAATTTATTAATTTTTTCAAGTAATCTCTACACCCAGTGGGGGGATTGAACTCAAGATCAAGATCAGCTGCTCTACTCACTGAGCCAGCCAGGTGCCCCTTTCAATGTATTCTTAACTTCATCTTACAGATACGGAAACTGAGGCCCGGAGAGTTGGAGCCTCTCACTCAGAGCCCCACAGCTACTTAGCATCAAAACAAGCAACAATATGGTTCTGTGAGTTCCACCTCTTCTCCACTGTGTGCTCCTCGGGTAACAAATGCTTCAGTTTGGTGACAAATCCCAAGTGGTCTAACCTGCCATTCCAGTGATATTTGGGGCTGCCTTCTGTGGTAGAGTGAGTCGGATCTAACGTGAGGTCTGGATTCAGTTTACTAACCCCTCTATCCTTCAGTTTCTGGTCTATAAAATGAGAATTAAAAATATCTGCAAAATTGTTTTCAGTAATAATAATCTGGCAGCCACCGCAGTAGTGCTGGCTGATTCCCACCAGGGATGGACAGCTGTATAAATGTGGGGTAGATATTACATAGAAATATTCTGTGTTCGTCCATTGAGAAAACATTTACTGAGCAGCTTACTATGTTTTACACCTGTGGATAGATAGATGTGTCCTATCTTCAGGTACACCTTGAACCGGAAGGAGAAATACATTTTAGAGATAGTTTCCTGAAAAGGGGCCCTGGTTCCTTGTTCTAGCCCAACTGATTCCCCAGGGAGCTTGAGGGACCCTCTGGCGTGGAGCTGGAGCTTTTCTGGCCTTCAGCAGAATAGTGGCAAAGTCTGCCCTCTAGAGGCTAACAACTACTCCTGGCAATAAAAGCAGGACTTGAAGTCAATGTGCCACCAGATTAAGCAGATTAAGTAAATGGGTGAGGCATGGAATTTGTTGAGTGTGTAGGAAGGCTACATCGCTAATGAATGAGTCAGGTCAAGAATCTGGATCAGTCCCTCTTAAAAAATACCGACACTTGGAATTTGTGGAAATGGGGCTCTTACAAATCTTACGCGTGTTAATACTATGTCCTCACCCGTATCCCATTTCCCCTTATCTCCCACACTGCCATACATTTCCAGGTCCTTAAGGACTTGTGTATATCTTTGTGCACCTTGGAGCATTTGGTGGGATAATCCATAAAGCGCGTGCTCTCAGTACTTGTTGGCAGAATAGAGTTGAATTACACTTTACCATGAAATTTCAGAAACTGGGACAAAAAGGAGCTCCAAGTGGTTTTCGGAGATTAAAAAACAGGTTTCATAAAATCCCTTCCAAAAAAGCAGGCGTGGAATGTCATCAAAGTTATCATCCAACCCTGGAACCAGAAGTCAGGGGAATAATGCCTTCGGAAGGAAAATCATTTCCTGCCTTGAATTCTATACCCCAATGACCAAAAGAAAACAAGTATGACAAGAGAATCAAACATTTTCAGAAATGCAGAGTTTCCCAAAAAAGGTAGTGCTCCATCCTCTCTCTCAGGAAGCTGCTAAATGATGCATTCCACCAAAATAATGGAGGAAGCCTAGAGAGGAAGATGTGAGATCCAAGACACAGGGACTCCAACACAAAAGGCAGGCAAACGGAATCACCAAGATCACGGTAAAAGAAAACCCCAGGCAGACCGTCACATGCCAGGCACAGAAAGCACCTTGTTCAGATGGAAACTAGTCAGAAAACTCCAGGAAGGATTTATTCGAGAAGATGACACTGATAGGATTGTGTGTGAAACCCTTGGGAGGGGGTTTACACAATTGTGGGTGAATTAGACTTTGGACTCGTGATAAAGTATCATAAATGTAACTAAATAAATGGGAAGGAGCAATTATTAATTCCAAGGGAATATAAAAAGCTATGGAGGGAAGGGGGGGGAAATCATGGTTATCTTAAGTGACTAAGGGGTGAATCACACAGTCATCACAATGTGAAGACTGGACATTGATACAACCATGTATGATATAACTATATTGGGAGATGGGGGGGGGAATGGGACGTGAGCACGTGTGAGTGGTAGACGGGAGGGTGGGGTAAACAGAGCTAAATCTTTGCCTTGTTGGAAAGTCAATACATAGTGCTGAACATATCGGCAGAAAATATCCATATAGCATCTGATTTAGAGCGATGGAGGTAAATACCAAAAGGGCAGGAGGCAATGAGGTTAAGCAACGATAGTTTTGTTACACGGTTATTTGATTTATTAACTTTGTGTAAATTTGGCTTTTAAAAAAAACTCTAAAAATGGAATCAAACTGAGTGGAGATTGAATTTCTTCACTGAGGCCCACAGTGATGTCTAAGGGTGTGGTCAGTTCCATCGTGGATTTTATAATGTTAGTGTTAAAATGGACACGTAGGCCTCAACCCTGGAACCTCAGGGATGCCTCTTCAGCGGAGCTGTGTCTTCCAAAGTTGTGCCATGTGTCACCTCAGAAAACTGTGTGTGTGGTCAGAGGCCCCATTACCCACACCGTAGTCTTGCTTGACCCTTCCCTGACCTTCTTTCTGCTTCCAGTGACTTCTACACTTGCAGATTCTGACAAAACTTCCGTCCCGTCATCCAAAGATCATGCCAAGGTCCACTTCTCCTCTGGAATTCTGTCTGTCAATGAATAGCTCCACCAGCACCCAGTCAGCCGGAGATGTACCCGGAGAACTACCCAGGGCCCTCTCTTCCCTTACTCTCAGTGTCCGTGGGCTGCTTGTCTCCTTACCATCTTCCCCTTCCTCCTTTCCCTTTGACCCCACCTTAGTTCAGCTTCTCGTGCCTCCTCACCTTGATCCTATGACCCCCTCCTTGGTGGTCTGACCCTTCCAGTTTACCACTGCGCCCCTCTTCTAGTTCTCTTTGGGCCTCTCCCCTGCGGACTCCTCCAGCAGCCACCCCAAGATTGCAGAAGGTTCCCGGTCCTCAGCTTAGCACACAAAGCCTTTGTGATGCTGCCGAGGCCACATCTCCCACCACCACCCACTCCACTTTGCACTCCGGGCAGGTGGAAGCGCCCGCAGCTCCCTGCAAGCATCGGGCATACATCATGCCTTGCATACACCAGCCTCCACGATGCCAGGCAAGGGCCACTGCCTCCAGGAAGTCTTTCCCAGGGCCCTAAGGATGATTCAGAGGCTCCTTTCACACCCTGCACCTACACCTGTCACCTCTGTCATACATGCTTATTTAGTTCTTTATGTCATCCACTTGCCTTGAGTTTCTCAAGTTATCGTGCCCTTTTCATATTCAACACCTACCTCTAGCTTGATGTCTGGCCCAGAGAAGGGAAATGAAGGCATAATTGAACTGCCTTCTGAGATGTAACTCCTAGACGAGTTCCACCTCCAGATGGCCTCAAAATGAATGAAAACATTTCCAGCTTGTCCTGAATGCTCATGCCTCCTTTGTTTATTTTGTCTTGTCTTTTTTTTTCCCTGAGGGCTTCCACAGAGCGCATAGTGTGGGACAGCTGGGAGGGCAGTCCTGTGGTGTGGCATTCTGGATTCCTTCCCCTCTAGGTTCCTCTCAGTCCAGACTCCGAGTCTGTCCTTGAAGGGAATGGGGTCAGGGCCTGCTGAAGCCTAAAACAGTCGGAGGAGATCCATACAGAATGAAAGCCTCCTGCCTGGACACCTAGGGGCCCGGTTCTGTCCTGGACACATGGTTTGAAATGAATGTTTCAGTTCCTTGGGTATAAAAGACTGTATCTCGAGAGGCCTCCAGCGGTATTAGTCATTGTCTTAAAGAAAAGGCCTGTGGACATGGGTCGCATTGTACTTCTTCAGCTGTCCGTGTTTTGATGCATTCATGGTGATCACTGTTGTTCTTTGTACGTTTTTATAGATTTTAAATATTTTTAATAATTAGAAAACAAATTTCCACCATAGACACGAGAAAGCCCTCCCTAAACATGAGCCAAAGAGGAAGGAGTTATTAAATTTTTTTTTTGCATAATCTATAGAAAGCCCAGAGGTGTGAGGCTGTCTTTGCATAATGAAACAGAGGAACTGTGGTAGTAGTGAGATTTGTTGATTACCAGGGCAACAGTTAAAGGTACATGGGTAACAAAGAAGAGAGGTGCTGACCAGGCAGGGTTAGGTGATGCTGAAACCATAGTGCTAGAGAAGGGATAGACAGAATCATCTGGTGAAGCCCCTCAGTGTATGCGGACAATACCCAGGCCCAGGGAGCTCTTTTAACACAGTCATTCATTCGTTCACACATTTGTCTCTGGCAGGCCAAACACTGTGCTGGGTGTCAGGGAAACAAAACACAACAAAGATAGCGGTCTTACCCTCCGGGAGTCCGCAAACTAATGGTGAGACAGATTAGTGAGCAAATCATTGCAGGGTGGCCCAGTAAATGCACGGTGAAGGTCAGTGCTGGCTCACGGATTGACGAAGCAGGAAGCTAGAGAAAGCTTCTCAGATGTTTGACCAGGACCTTGAGGGACAGGTAAGACTAAGTCAGGACCTGTGGCCAGTGTGGGGGGTCCTCTGGTGAGTAAAACAGACATGGTCCTTTCCTGCCTTCATGGAGCTAATGGTTTAGTTGGGAGGACAACCACCAGTCAAACTCACACACGCATAAGTAAAATTGTTACAAGTGCTCTGAGGGTTATTTGTAAGAATTTATAAAGAAGGACAGACAGCCTAGATCTTCAGTCAGCTCTTAAGAAAGAGTGAAAACTAAGTGAAAGAGAGGGGGAAAGGCATTCTAGGCAAGCAAACAGTATGTGCAAAGGCCCTGAGGTAGGAAGGAGTTGAACATCAGTGTGACTAGGGCAGAGTGAGGGTGAGGGCAACCGAGGAGAGGAGAGAGGCAGCAGCTAGATGGTGCAGGCATCATTAAGGGACTTTTACTTTGTCCTAAGAGCAAAGGGGAGCCATTGAGAGGTTTCAAGCAGATGAAGGGACATTATCAGATTTGTTGCTTGGAGAGTGCTGGCTGCTCTGGCTGCTTTGAGGAGAACCCAGTTGGGGTGGAGGGTGAGCATGGGGACAGAGGGACCTCTCAGGAGGTGTTGTGCTGACCCAAGTGAGAAGGGAGTTTGGAAACCGAGAGTGGCAGCAGTGTGAGTTTGGGGAGGAACCGCTGGCACAGGGGAAAGGTGGCAGGATTGGATGGGAGAGTGGAGGGCAGAGGGAGGAATCAGGATAATGCTCTCTGGAGGGAGGGTAACAACTTCCGGGTAAATCTTGCAGAGAGAGAAGTGAAATTGTATCATCACCCCTGCCTCTGGTTCCTCTGTCCTTCTTCCTTTGGTGGACCCCCACCCCTTCCTACAGCTACTCAGCCCCTGCAAGATCAAAAGGCTGGAGAAGCTGCTTTAAATTCTGAGTATAAATTTCCACGAAAATCCAACAATCAAATTGTATGGAAAGTAAGGAGTCCCGAATCCATCCTCTCATCTTTCACTCTTTGGCATGATGCCCCCTCCGGACAGTAAGGCAAGACGCTTGGCTCAGGTTCACCTTAATTCTATGAATAAGTAGAAAAATTAGAAAGAAGTCCAAAATGAAACTCAAGTGTTTATGGATTCCCTTTAAGTTTTCCAAAGGAATGGTTGTGGGAAGCCCCTGCTGGTGGTGCCCTCAGCTGCCCTGAGCTCTAAGGAGTCTTGAAAGTGCTTCCTCGTGTCTCAAACGGGGCAACCAAGAGTGCTGACTGTACCCCCATTTTTTCGATAGCCTTCTCTTTTTATTGTTGCATTGATTGCTACGTCAGTGCCCAATTTGAACCAGCTTATGCTCAAAAAGCATGTGTTTCGAGAACACTGGGGGTACTCACAGACTTTACCTGTGGAGGAGTTGACCACTCCAGTGGCAGGAAGGGCAGAGTGTGGCTGAAGCCTGGGGAGCTGCCAGAACCCATGTGCTCAGGGCTCCTTCCTTCCCAATTTCAGCCCGTGTCTCAGTGCGTTTAGGCAGCTGTAACAAAAATACCTTGTAAATGACAGTAATTTATTTCTCACAGTTCTAGAGGCTGACAGATCCCAGAGTCCGGGTGCCGGCAGATGTGGTGTCTGGTGGGCCCCCCTTCCTGGTTCACAGACGGGATCTTCTTGCTGACCTCATGTGACGGAAGGGGTGAGGAGCTCTCTGGGGTCTCTTTTGGAAGAGCACTGAGCCCATTCATGAGGGCTCCACCCCCCTGACCTAACCACCTCTTAAAGTCCCCACCTCCTAATACCCTCACACTGGGGGTTATGTTTCAAATATGAAACTGGGGGGACACAGTCTGTAGCATCTTGAACATCAGCTTGCTTTTCCCGTCTTCCTAAAGACTAGTTTTCTCCACCCTGGAGATTCACCTCTTAACAGTGTCAGCTGCCTGAGACAGGCTGCCCTGATTTTTTGTCCTAAAGGCAAAGTCCCAGATGCCCATTCCTAGACCCACCAACCATGACCTCAGGGGCAGCTCCCAAGGGGGCTGTATTGGAATGGAGGAGAGACAGTTTCCAGAAAGAGAGCAGCAATTAACCAAACAGATAAAATGATCAGTCCCAGACAGCCTACTGAACAGGAGAAGATATCCACAAAAGACATATCCGACAAAAGGTTAGTGTCCAAAATAGACAAAGAAGTTATGCAACTCGACACCAAAACCACAAATAATCCAATTTAAAAATGGGCAGTAGACAAGAACAGACATTTCTCCAAAGAAGACATACACATGGCCAACAGACACATGAAAAGATGCTTCACATCACCCATCATCAGGAAAATGCAAATCAAAACCACAATGAGCTATCGCCGCCCACCTGTCAGAATGGCTAACGTCAAAAACACAAGAAACAGCAGGTGTCGGCGAGGATGTGGAGATAAGGGAACCCTCATGCACTGTTGGTGGGAATGCCAGCTGGTGGAGCCACTCTGGAAAATAGTATGGAGCATCCTCAAAAAATTAAAAATAAAATTATCATATGATCCACTAATTCCACTATTGCATATTTACCCAAAGAATATGAAAACACCAATTGGAAAAGATACGTGCACCCCTGCGTTTACTGCAGCATTATTTACAATAGCCAAATTATGGAAGCAACCCAAGTGTCCATCGGTAGAGGAATGGATAAAGAAGAGGTTATATGTGTGTGTGTGTGTGTGTGTGTGTGTATATAAAACCATCAGTAATATTCCATCATATGTCTATATATAACCACCAGTAATATTCCACATGGAATATTACTCAGCCATAAAAAATGAATGAAGTCTTGCCATTTGCAACAACACGGATGGATCCAGAGGGTATAATGCTAAGTGAAATAAGTCAGTCAAAGAAAGACAAATACCATTTGATTTCACTCATATGCGGAATTTAAGAAACAAAACAAATGAACAAAAGAAAAAAGACACTACCAGAAAACGAGACCCTTAGCTATAGAGAACAAACTGATGGTTACCAGAGGGGAGGTGAGTGGGAGGATGGGTGAAATAGGTGAAGGGGATTAAGAGCGCACTTACCGTGATGAGTACTGAGTAATGTTGAATTGTTGAATCACTAACCACTATATCGTGCACCTGAAACTAATATAACACCGTATGTTAACTGTGCTGGAATTCAAAAAACAAAGTCAGTGTCTTCCATGACCATTAACTCAAATGTACTGAGAATCACATACCTTTAGAAGTGTTCCTTGCACCCTTGGTGCTTAGAAGGATCCCCATTTTCTTAATAAGGACCCTGTCATGTTTGCCAGAGCAATGACTCGGGAGCACAATCAACTTCAAGGACTGACTGTGCCCGTTTAGTTTCTCATGCACAATAGTCTGGGATTCTGCAGGGGACTCTAAACCCAAATGCAACTTTGTATATAGCAGTTGGCATTTCTTCCTGTTACAGATCTCTGTGTGCCAATTTACCTTTCTGGTCTTCCCCACCTTATTTCTCCTTCTTCCACATTCTGCTTAGTCCCCTGTGCCCTCAAGCACTCTTTTTTGTGTCCAGCAGGGGAGCACATTTCCAGCTTTCTGGCCCACAGAGTCCTGGGTACCAGTCCTTTAGACTTTCGTGTTCCCGTGTATGTGAGAGGATTCCAGATGGCAGGTGAGCAATATGAGGGCCGCTGCCCAGCGGAGACAACACGCTCACTGAGTGGTCCCAGGAGGACAGCCCCACCTACTGGGAAGGGCGGGGACACACAACCAGCTCTGCCCTTCCCTTCCAGCCCATTTCACTCATGTACCTGTGATCCCTTCTCACACCCCCTCCATCTCAGCTTTCTCCTCCGCACTCCCAGCCCTCCTCCCCTTCATTCTTTCAGGTCTACTCTCAGTGTGCCCCACGCCTCAGCAACCCCTTCTCTAAACCACACCCTGCTTTTGTCTCAACCTATACTCCCTGCAGTCCCCCTTCCCACATGCCCTGCCCTCCGTGCCATCCTCGTTCTGCCCTTAGCCTCAGTGCTCTGCTCCACCCCATCCCCCTCACCAAACCCGCACCCACAGCACCTCAGATCGCTCCCTGCTCACAGCCACCCCAGGCCCTCGGTCCCAAACCGCTGCCTCCTTTTTCCCACTTGCCCATGAGACTCCCAGGGGCTGGCAGCCTCTCCTCTTCCTCCTTTCTCCTCCCCTGTGCTCACCCCTTGGGACCTGACTCCCACACCAAGCCCCCTCCCACCTTTGCTGCTGGGGCCTTTGCTTCTGCCCTCGCCCTCTGGGAGAGGCTCTCCCTCTGGGGCTGTATCTTCCCTGGGCTGGCTCCTCACCCCTTTCCTTTTGGTCTCCCTGACCTGCTAGTTTCCTTTTAAAATATGTGTATTCAAGCAATAAGAGTGAGTTGATTTAGAAAATAAGGTCACTAACAGGGCAGGTGGTTCATGGGGCAGCAGAAATGGTGGTGGTATGTGAGTAACTCAAGTTTGAGAAATACTGAGTTAGAGGAACGGGTATAAACTCAGATGGAAAACAGCTACCAGACTCACGCAATGACAACAGCCGTGTGTCACCTAATTTTATCTGTTGGCCTGGCCTCACTCTGTCTGCAAATCAGGCAACCACAATTACTAATACAACCTGTTTCTGTCCTCCATAACTTCTGTGGCACACGGGCCAGGACTCAGTCTCCCCTCTGTGCCTGGACCCAAGTACCTTCAAGGAGCTTCTTACCCTCTGTATCCCGGACACTCACTCATTTTGGAAGCTGACATATCCCTCCCATGTCCATGGCTATCAAAAGACTGTTTCTGGCCAGCATATTGAGAGTTTGGGACATCAGAAGGAATCGGTGTGGTCTTAACATCGAGCCTTCCCTTTTTTCTCTTTGCTAAAGTTAGTGAGAGGTTGGGAGGAAGCAAGGATGAAAGGTGGCTTGGGGGTGGATATCCATTCTCTCATTTACTCATTCAACAAACATGGTTGAGCCCTGATTACAGGTCCGGCGCTGCTGTAAGCACAGGAGATACAATGGTGAACACATTACAAGTTCCTGAATCTTTGAAAGTTTATAATCCCAAGGAGAAGATAGCAACGGAGAAACAGCTAACAATATCATGAAAGACAGCAAGATAGAGAGTGAGGCGGTGGTTAGGGGAGGCCTCTCTAAGGTGACATTTGAGCATAAGTGAGGAAACAAGTCATGTGGATATCTAGACCCAGGGGTATCCTGGACACAGAACTAGCAAGGAACACACTTGCTATGCTCAAGGCGCAGCAGCTGCAGTAGGGAGAGTGTGGGGAGAGGAGGTCAGATGGGTAGATGGGGTCAGATCCAGTGGGGTCTGGTGGGCTCTGGTGAGGGCTTGAGCTTTGATTGAGGTAAGACGCTCCAAGATTTTAAGCAGAGGAGTGATGTAGTTGACCTGCGTGTAAAGGGATCACCCTGACTGTCATGTGGGGAGCAGACAGGGGAGTGAGGCTAGAATCGGGGGAACAGTTAGGAGGCTTCAGGGGAGGTGAAAGAGAGGAACAGAAGTGCTGGCCCAGGGTGAGAAGCATGGATGTCCTGACGGGTGGGCTGGGCAGGCCATGTTCCCAACTGTGAAAAATGGGGGATCCCTCTGTGGAAATGCAACCCAGCACCAGTACTTCTGGAGGCAGTGAAGTTAGGAAAAGGTTGAGTCTCTCCAGTATTTGGACACCTCAAGCCAAGAGACGGCATCTCAGGATCACACTGCGCATGTGCTGTGTCCCCTGCCTAGAACACCCTTCTTCACCCTCTGCAACTACTTGACATTATCCACTGCTCAGCATTCAGTTGAAATCTCACTTCCTTAGGCAGACTTCCCAGACCTCCTCTCCTCCAAGGAATAGGTCAGGTCCTTGGTGTATGCTTTCCCAGTTCTCTGTGCTTCTCTTCCATGGTACTTATCACCACTGTCATTCATGAATTAGTATAATTAGTTCTTTGGTTTCTACCAGACTGTAGACTCTGCGTAGGCAGGGACGGGTCTGCTCTATTCACCTCTCCATCCTTAGTCCCTAGCTGTCTGCCTGACATGGGTGCTCAATATATTTTCGTTGAATGAATGGATCAATAAGTGAAGGGAGAGTAGAGCAAGAACCAGAGGTGCAGCAAGGAGGAGAGCTGGTTCTCAAAGGAGAGACACAAATAGGAACAGGGCTTGTGTCAACGTAGGAATCAAAGGACTCACAAGCACTTAGTGTGGAAAGCTTTAGGACTCTGTCTTGGATTTGCAGACGGACCCAGCCTTGTAGACATGCCCTTGTGTGTGGATACACACACACACACACACACACACACACACACACACACCAGCAGTAACAGCAGTAGGTCCTACTATGAAGGATAAAGATAGGTTAATAACATACAATCTCTACTCAGGACACTTACTGAAGTTGGAGCAGAAACCAGGACTAATATTTTGAGGGCCAGATTTGTTTTGGAGGCAAATGATGTAATCAACTCAATTGATTGAGTCTCAGTTGAAACCGGGTCAATACTGATAGAAATCATGACATGATCAATTTGGTTTCAATGTTTCTAGCTCTGAGCCTCCAAGTCCTCTTCCACACCCCTTTTCCCCATCTCTAGCATTCTTATACCCCCTCTACGCTTCGATGAACCAAAGAAGACCTTCAGAGAAAGAGTGGGCAAAAATTCTGTCTACTGGTAAATGGCTGATTTGACAAAGTATTCCTCTTCCCAAGAGCATTCGCACTTCCGTTGTAAGAAATGCCTTAAGCCACAGAAACAAAGTTTGGGGTTCTTATGCCCTCGTGATTTTGTACCACGGACCGCCAGCGGTCTCACACGTGTTGTTCTAATCTTTCATTCTGTCTTGGAAGACATTGCATGGTTGTTTTAGCACAAGAGCATTTTGTCAAAGGGACATTTTTATATGTCATTTTCCTTATTCTGTAAACTCCAAGATTCCAACCATTGAAATTCACCAAGTAATGTACCTAACATACATCCTCATCCCATCTTCATCCCCATCCTTCTTCTTCCCACTGATGACACGCTGCGTCAGCGTTGCCCAGTCAGAATGGCCTTAGGGTCAAACATACTGCTTCATATCAAGTAGGTTTACTTCTTGCAAATATGAAAACCTCCTGGCTCACTAAATTGTGACAACTGATGAGAACTTCTGACTTCCAATTCAATGCTGCATGCCACGGACCACACTCTCTCCGGGCGGCTGTGTTTCTTGAGTTTTGAATGCATGGTATGTTGACTGATGAAAGGTTTTTACCTTGGGGTCTATGAATGGATTTCAGGAGTCTATGAATCTCTGAAATCATGTCATCCAAATTTGATGAATATATATATATTTCATAAAGGAGAGGGGGTCCATGGTTTCCATCAGATCTTCAAAGTGGCCCAATGACCACCAAATGTAAGAAATCACGGGCTTAGATGGGTAATCTAGATATTTCAGATAAAAACATCTACCTTGGTGTCTGTCACTTATTTAGTATCTGCCCTTACTCGATGCATGGTGTTAGAGGCAGAGCTGACTGTTCTGTTGTGTTTATTTCATCACTGGGCAACAGATTAATGTAGCATGTAGTCTCAAGTAGATTTCCTGACATAAATGATGCACCTTGGAGACAACCTTTGAGGACTTAAACAGAGAAGTTTCTGGATTAACTCTGGGCAGAGTGAAACACATGTTTGGAGAGACCATCCTGCCTTCCAGAACGTGACCTTTTATTCTCTCTCCATTTGCAACAAGATTCCAAGAACTGGATCTAAAAGGAAAATATCTCTTCTGGTTTCTGTGTTGCAGATGACCTTAGATTGGGAATGAGACCCAGCAGGAGCGACAGAGCGCGGGGAGTGGGAATTGCTTCTGCTGATCTCCCCTGCTAGTGTGTCCTATTATGTGCAGGGGAGGGAGAATTCTTCCTCTACCCTTCAAGGTCTTCCAGCTGGACTAAGAATTCAATTGCCACAAGACAGATTAACAGGAAGAGAAAACAAAGCTTTATTATGCACACCCAGAGACCTAACAATGAAATTGAGACCCAAAGAAATGACCGAGGCAGGCGGTCTTTATATATTTTAGACAAAGAAATGATACATTTGTGAAGAGTTTACAGAATAAGGAAAACAGGTGTTTGGAAACTTTGGTTAGTAAGGAATTATAAGTGGAATTTGGGGTGAGGGAGTAGGTTAGTAAAAAAGTAACAAGGTTTATTTTTGCAGCTTTCTGGACTTGAAAGTCCCTATCTCGGGTGATAAAGATGTCTTTGTACTTCTTAGTACAGGGAGGGTAGTTTTCATATGGGAGATTTATTTCCTGCTTTCAGGGGGAGAGAGGAAGATCTGAGTGTCCTTGCACCCGGCTGTTTCCCAGGTAGCTTTGATTCAAAGTCATCACTGTGCCATTGTGCTGGTCGGGGCGGCCTGCCCTGGGCCCCTGCATATGGCTGAGACTAGAATCACTCCCCAGCCACACGTTTCAGATTGAGGTAAGTCCTCGCTGCCTTAAAGGTCAGGAAAGCCGCTGTGCTGACACAGGTCCTTCTCCGCCTGACAGTCTGCCCCACATTGACTCTTGAGTCATCACATCTGGATGACTAGGCTGACAAAAACAAGTTTTCTTGGGGTGAGTCGAATCGGGCGGCAAGGGGGTGTGGTGGAGCAGGAAGAACCCCACCTTTGGAGTCTGAGGATCTGGGTTCGAGTCCTGTGAACTCGGGTATATGCTGCTTTCCTCCCTTTGGGTCTCGGATAAAATTAGATAATGCAAGTCAAACTGCTTCACATGGTCCAAGGGACCTAGTAGGTGCTCCGTGAAAGGGATGGGGCAGGACCCACGCTGCGATAGAAGACCTGGCCCTACCCCAGGATGTGGTCAACAGTGATTTGCTCAGTAGTGTCTTTACAGGCTGTGTATGGAGACCAGGTTGATCGCCAGCCAGATCTGTAGAGATTTGCGCCCCTGGCCATTCATGTATTCCAACAAATGCTTCTTCAGAGCCTTGCTCTGGGATGCTGCCCCAACATGTGATGGTTGGCCGAGGTAGAACTCAAACCTCCGGGGTCTCTCTTAACTGGGAATTTGGGACAGAGCCAGGCCTGGGGAAGGAAAGAGGGGGTTTGTCTCCACGGCTTTGTCACTAGGTGGCAGCACTAACTCAGGCCTGCTGTCCCCAACTTGCTGGCGGTAACCTGGGGCTTCAGAAATTCCCCTAAGTGCGCTCAGGCTTGGTTTCCAGCTCCAGTTTTGGAGACATCTAGGGCGAGTCTGAGTCCCATCTCCGCACTTGGCTGTGCGACCTTGGGCAAACCGTTTAGCTTTCTTTTTTTTAAGATTTTATTTTTAAGTAATCTCTACACCCAACATGGGGCTCAAACTCACGCCCCCAAGACCAAGTGTCACAGGCAGCACCGCTGAGCCAGCGGCACTCCCCCATTTAACCTCTTTTGAGTCTGTTTCTTTATCTGTTAAGTGGAGATAGTAATAGTTCCTGACACGATAGTGAGCAGAAAATGAGGTAAATGTTTGATAAATGGCAGCTGATATCACCCTTGCCCCAAAAAGCAGACTCTTACTCTTGCATGCATCACCCTTCTTTTGCACCTTTTTTCCTCTTTCAAGAGTGCCCCTGATGCTTATTTAAAATAATCATGCAGATGAACATTTTGGGGTGGGGGAGTGGGGAGGCAGGAGGAAAGTCCACAGTGTGATTTTTCTAGAACAGACCTGACTTTTCCCCTTCCTTCCCTCCTCTACCTTCTCTCTTCCTCTTCGTTTTCTTTCTTCTACCTTGGGATTTTTACTTTTTAAAGTACAAAGTAACCAGCTGCCCTGTGTAAAGCCCTGGGCGAGGCAGGGACAGGGGGCAAAGTTGAGGAGAGCAGAATTAGACACACAGGAGAGGTCCGCCCTCAGAGGTGCTCACAGTCCTGGAAGGGCCGAGCTGATACCCGGGTGGCACGCACCCAGATGCAACTAAAATGATCGTTAAAATATTAAAATATTTACGTCCGGACTGGTCAGCCGCCCCTGCCCTAGTGCCCCTCTGCACCGCAGGGCAGGATCAGACTTGACCCTGTTCCAGCTCTATCTCCAGCTCCAGTGTCCGTTCTGATGGGCTGGTGCCTGGCCTGACTTCCAAATACCGCCTCCGAGCAGGTTGGCCCGGCTCCATACACCAGGGACCAATGGGGATGGCAACTGTAGTCTGGAGGCTAAGTTAAAACTCCCAGTGATGGTTTTCAAATTACAGCCTGGGGTGCTTGCCAGAAGCAGGAACGGGTCATATCCAGGTCAGGCTTGCCAGAGGCTGGTGCAGTTCTGGCTGAATGCCCAGCGTCTGACAGAGCCCAGGGCATCCCAGAACCCTCTTGGAAAGCAATGTACTCCTGCTGGCCCCTGACATTAGGATCCAGTGCCCCCTGCTTCCTGGGAAACCTTGGGAAGATTCAGTATTCCTGTGTTGTGGGACATAACATAAGCTTACTCTGTCTGGGCTGGCTGAAGCAGGGAGTGAATTTGCTGGAAGGATATTGTGTGGCTCACAGAATCCAAAGAAAGGCTGGAGAACAAGGCTCAGAATAAGGCAGGAACTAGGAGATTTGCCAGCACAGAATTCGCTGGCCAGAGCTTCCCAGTTGGAGTGGAGAGCTCCCCCCATCTTTAGGGTCTTTCCTTTGCTCTGTTCAAGACTCAGATTCCCGGGAAAGAGGCTGTTTGGCCCAGCTTGAGTCAGATGATTCTGCCTTGGTCAGATAAAGCAAGGCACCTGATTGATAGCTCTACATACTGAAACAGAAATTCGGGTACTTTACCAAAGGAGAAGGAGAAATGACCCCTCTAATCACCTACACCCTAGTTTCAGGTCACAGTTCAGTAGCACCCTGTCTTCAGCCTCCACAGGTCAGACCCAGACAGAGCTAGGTCCTCATCCTAGTACTGTAACCTTCCTGGAGGCCACCAGGTTCTATAAGGGCAGGGACTGCAGATGTTTTGCTCGTTTGAATTCTCAGCCCCATGCACTGTCGCATAGAACCTGCCACACAGTGGGAACTCGGTAAATATTTGTTAACTGAATGAAAGAAAGAACGGATGGATGGGTGAAGGAATGAATGAAGGACAAAGCCTACTCTAGGAATGTAGAGTCCAAGACAACCCTTATTCTGACAATGGAATATTAGTAACAAAATAAACATTTGCTCTACATACAGATAGTAAGCATCGATCAGATCTTTTAACAGCAGGAATCAAGGGAAGGGACTCATTCCCATGGAAATGGTAGAGCTTGGGGCAGGAGCCCAGGTGGGGCCAGATGAGGCTAGGGTAATGAGCTGTCTTTCTTGAGTCACACTGTCATCTAGCTTTTGGTCTTGTGTCGAGATGTCACCCATCAGACAGCAGCAAGGAGTCAGAATCCAAGTAAAAGCAAGATGGAGTTCTGAGCAAGGCTCTGGAAAAGGAGATTTGCCTCTGTCTACCCTCTCAGCCTCTGTCCTATTCTCCAAGTCCTGCTTCCTTGATAATGTACAGTAAAAGTTGGCCTGCCAGCTGGCTCTCTATTCCCTCCCCACCTACACACACACACACACACACACACACACACACACACACACACGCTCATGAACCAATCCTCTGACCCAGAGAGGAAAAGGACACCTTCCTCTTCAATTGGAGCCTCAAATATGACACCCATGTTGGTTTCTCCTGAGACCATTGAGAGGCAGTGATAAAGACCAGATATGGTAGACAAAGCCACCAGTGGTGACTACGGGTAGCCACAGTCAAATGGCTGTCCGAATAGGTCGTTCACTAACCCATGAGCAGAGGTAAAAGTTGTCTCTGTCTTCATTATACCCCTAGTGCCCAGCACAGCAGACTCTTCATATTTCTTGGTTTGATAAAGGAAGGAAAGAAGGCATGGATGAAATATCTCTTATTCTCAAGGCTTGTCTACTTTAGGTTGAAGTATGGCTCCCTCAGAGGTTAGTGTCCCATGTTTATTCCATTAACCAAATAAATCTGGAATCTCAGTCTGTTAATGTCTATGAAAGAAGGGTACATAGAGCTCTGAAACCATGTGATAGTGGGGATCTGATCTAGTCTGGGAATCAGGTAAAACTTCCCTGCGCTGATATTTGAAGAAGAGGCAGGAGTTCCCTAGATGGGGGCGGGGGATACAGGACAAAGAGCAGGTCAGCTGAGACTGAGTGGTATGAGCAGGATTCTGTAGTCCAAGGGTGCACAGAGAACCAGAGGGAAGGGCCAGAGGCCAGCACAGAGGAAATGAGAGAGGCGTGAGGTGAGCTGAGGGGCAGAGGGTGTAAGTCTCTGGGGTCCCTGCCAGGATTTACATCTTCCCCTTAGTAGTCACCTTAAGTAACTCTCAAACCCCCATTGTGCCATTGTGCCATGTGCCAGCAGGCCATCGACCAAGCACTGTCTTCACTTACAGAAGATGTGTTAAGGGGGAGGGTGTGGGGCCTGGTACTGATGTGACTTTCAACCTGACCTCACTGCTCCAGTGGCACAGCTAAGAAGAACCCATCTCCAGGAACGGGGACCTTTGTCTCTGCATGCTGCAAGATGGTTTGGAAAGTTTAGTGTCAGTTTCTTAAAATGCCGCAAGATAGGGAAATGAGATATGATGCTTTTCACTTTTCAGAACGGGATGTTGTCTAGAAAAAAACAAAAGGGGGAAATTTCAGGGATGCTCCTGGGCTTCCAAACTGCCATATTTATACCCTATGTTTGCTAGGCTTTAAAAATCTCAAATATATGTATTTTTTTAAAAAAGAAGACTGTAACGGATCTTCGTTTTGGACAACACAGAGGTTTTATTCATATCTCTTAAAAGGGGTAAACCCCGTCTTCCTTGTCTTCTATGCACTAGCAACAAGTTAGAAAACAAAGCACGTATTTGCACACTGTGTCATTACAAAAGTGATGTTTCCTACATGAAGCAGTTTTTAGCATGTTTCTTTTTTAATTTAGTTTTGAGAGAGAGAGAGAGCTTTTGTGTGAGTGGGGGGGGGAGGTGGGAGAGGGAGCGAGAGAATGGTAAGCAGGCTCCACGCCCAGCGCAAAGCCCCAAGCAGCCCTTGATCTCATGACCCTGAGATCAACACCAGAGCCGAAATCAACAGTCGGAGGCTCGACTGACGGAGCCACCCAGGCGCCCTGAGCATATTTTTCTTTAAATCGATTTGCTTTTTCATGGCAGTAAATCTATCTGTAAAGGAACATATCTATCATTATAAGAAATGGAAACCCACTAAATTTATTAGGATAAATGTGTATTGATTAAAAAATGTGTTTTAACAAAGTGTCACCTAACATCACCAAGAAGGTACTGTGGCAATGGAGGTGGATGTTAAAAAGGGGGCAGAATTTTAAAAAACAAACGTGGCTTAGTAAAGTCATCCATCTCATGCCGCTTCAATGAGCATCACCAGGGAATCTTATTAAAAATGAAAATTCCTGGGCCCCACCTAGAGAACCACCGAAAAGATGACAGCGCGATTCTAGGCAGTGGAAACAGCACAGAAGAAGAGCAAAGGCTTAGCTCGAGTGCAAAATATGGCCCCAAACATGAGCTTTTCGGCGTGGCCCGTTCACGGGATTTGTTTCCAAGAGAGGAGGGATGGGTGCTGAGGTCTAGTGGTTTGGAAGCAACGAGGGCTAGCTTCTGGGTGCCTCGGCCTCAGCATTGCTAACACGTGTGGCTGGGGAATTCTCAGCTGTGGAGTCGGTCCTGTGCAGGGTCACAAGTTAGCAGCATTCTGGCCTCTGGTCGTCACCTGTGTCCCAAATCATAACATCCAAACATGTCTCCAGATGTTGCCAAATGTTCCCCGAGGGACAAAATCACCTGCACTTGAGAACCACTGAGTCGAAATGGTTTAAATTCCTTGTTTGGTTGTTTGTTCTCTTGGCTCCTACATCAGACAGAATTAGGTAAGGGACACTTAATCGTGCTGCTTAGAGTGCCTTAACCATGTAAGTTCTTTTCTGCTTTCACTTAAAAAAAAAAAAAACAAAAAACCCAGAAGCAGGCCTTCTAGAGCTTGTATCATCACATTTCTGTAGTATTACCAGGGACCCCCCCCAACTCTCTTCTTCCTTTTACACAATTGTCTCATAGTCCTGAAATGGTTGCTTTACTTTGTATATTGCATCAGCCTTCCAGACAGAATGGAGAGAGGCTTGTGCCAACTGAGATGGACTCACCCTTTTTTTTTTAAAGATATATTTATTTTCATTTGAGAGAGAGAGCTAGAGCAAATGAGAGAGTAGGGAGAGAGGCAGAGAGAGAGAGGGAGACAGAGAATCCATAAGCAGACTCCCTGCGAGGGAGGAGCCCGACGAGGGACTCCATCTCACAACCCTGAGATCATGACCTGAGCCAAAATCAAGAGTCGGATGCTTAACCGACTGAGCCCCCAGGGGCCCCTTGAGATGGCTCGACGTTTTAAAGAGCTTTCCCATAAGCCCAAACAGCAATTTCTGCTTATATGTCATTGGTCTGTGCCACATGGCCAACCCTAGCTGCAAGGGAGTATGGGAAATATCATCTTTTTAGCTGGGTACGTTGCCATCCTAGACAAAATGAGCATTCTGTAGTAAGGAAAAAGGAGAGAATGGCTTTGAAAGGTCAATTTTCAGTTCTAGCCACTGCTCCTAACCTTTGTTTCTAGGTATAGTGACAAGCTCGGCAGTCTCTCACCAGTACTCTTCCAGAAGGAGCCAGACAGACTCCCAGGCAGCAATGGAATTTGTCTGTGAAAAGGCCTCTAATAAATTCCTCTAAGAGGGAACTTCTTATCTCTGCCTGCTGGTAGAGTCTTTAAACCAAGATCGAGTTTTTATTCTATTTTCCTGGAAGTAGATGAACTCAGTGATCTACCGAGCAGTTAGAAAACAAGATTTTGAGGAGGGATGTCTCTGTTCCCTTCTTATCCTCATTTCCTCTTTCTCCGAGACCCACACAAGGTCATTGCAGTACCTGGTCATCCACATGGCAACAATTCCATTCATTATCTGCTCTACACACTTGCTCCAAATGCCACCATTAGGCACTCGCTCTCTTGTGTCAGGCATCACTCTTTCTGGGTGTCTCTTAAAAATGCCAGTCCTCTCTGGCGGAGATAAAAGATGATTGAATCCACCACCTTAGTGTTGGTCTTAGCTCCCGAGCCCTTTCCCTCCCTTGGAATTCCTGAGCAGCAGGGATTTGGGACAGTGAGACCCGTGAGAGGAAGGAGGCTAGCAGAGCAGAGAGAGACAGCACATCTGTTCTGAAAAGAAGTGGGGCGCCCGTTCGGCTCACCTCCTTTACTGTAAAGCTGCAGCCACATTGGGACTTGGGTTGGAGGTATTAATAAACACTGCTGGTAAGTCTGGGTCCAGCAGATGGCAACCCCATGAACTTTCAGTTGACTTTGCCTCCCTTTCTCTCCCCACCCACACTTCTCAACCTGAAGACTAAAAATCTGGCTTTCCTGTAATTTGCTTTGACACTCACTCAGGGAATAACACTGCTAGTAAGAGACAGACACAGAGGGTGGCAGATGGGGAAATCAACATTCCCCGGGAACCCTCGCATCAAAGTCACAGCTAATGACGACGCCGTCATGTGCCTGTTTCTTGCTGCATGCAGCTTTCCCTGAGCCTAGGCTTTCTGGGGAGACATCGCTGACCAAGATCAGGGGCACAACTGGCAGACCCCTGCAGCGCCACCTCAGCCCCGGGCGGAAGAGGTCTTCTTCTCTTCTCCCCACATTACAGGGACTGGCACTGGCCCTCCCGCTAGACCCTCTCCCACGGGGCAAGGAGTCCTTAGACCCAAGGGGTCATGCCTACCCAGGGCCCTCTGTCCCCTTTTATTTTTTGAAGATTTTGTTTATTTATTTTATAGAGAGAGAGAGGAGAGGCAGAGGGAGAGAGACAGAATCTCAGGCAGACTCTGCACCGAGCACGGAGCCCGACATGGGGCTCGATCTCACGACCCGAGCCAAAATCAAGAGTCAGACACTCAACTGACTGAGCTGCCCAGGTGCCCCCCTCTGTCCCCTTTTAAAGCATGCTCCATTTACCCAGGAAATCCCAGGGTCCCCGCCTGGGTGAACCTAAGCTGGCTTCCAGGAGCTGTAGCCCTCTTCCCTGGATACTTCCTCAGGGTAGACCAGACCACTGGTCTGCTGTCCATGGGGGAAGGGTGTAGATGGAACCGAGTCTTGCAGGCTGGAACATGCACCAGCAGGAGCATGAGGCCGCTGAGCAGGAGCCAGGGGAGGGACAAGGAGAAGACAGGCTGCAGTCTTGGAGCTGTTTGTCCCTGTGCTTCCTTGTGCTAACACAAAATTCTGAAGCATCTAAGAAGTCTAAGTTCAGGGGCGTCTGGGTGGCTCAGTCAGTGAAGCATCTGCCTTTGACTCAGGTTGTGATCCCAGGGTCCTGGGTTTGAGCCCCACCTCAGGCTCCCTGCTCAGTGGAGAGCCTGCTTCTCCTCTCCCTCTGCTGCTCCCCCTGCTTGTGCGTGCGCTCTCTCTCTCTGTCAAATAAATAAATAAATAAATAAATAAATAAGATCTTTAAAAATAAATAAATTCAAACCCCACCTTCCGGGTTGTTAGGCAGATATATTTGTAGGAGAAAAGAGCATACTTTGCTCAACATATTTAATATATTTTGTAAGCTCGATTTATCATGTGTAAATATTTAGACACATGGTACATGGCCTGTTTGTACTCTTGCCCCAGGCCCTGCAAATGCTAGGGGCCAAGCTGCTCCACAAACATATTTTGTTTGGTGTGCAGAGTGTTTTGAAAATTGGGCGATTTCATGTATAAATAAATTCTGATTTGGTCTTTTCTTGACACATTGGAAGATATAGCGACACTGGGCCCGCATTCCCACATGGCAGTGTGGAATAGAACGGAGGGGCAGCTGCCTGCTTTAGGCAGACAAGTGCTCACTCCTCAGTTTGCCACACTCCCCACCACTCCCAACTGTCTTATGTCTGATGAGTGTCATGTATTAACAGTGGCTACCTGAGCCATGGAGGACTTTGAGTGTGGCTCTGTGGTGCACCAGCCTGAGGGGGCGATCCCTGTCAGGGGTAGGAGGCTGGGACAGAGCAGGTGGCTGGGACATCCATGGTCAGAGCTCTGGAAGTTCATATGTATTCAGAGCTCCCCTCCAGTGTTCCTGTGTGGAGATGAAGTCAGCACTAACACTCCCCCTGGGCTCAGCCTGATGCTTTCTCTACCAGACTGACCAGAAAAGAGAAGTGGAACTGCCCAGGGTCATTAGAAAGTAAAGAATGAAAGAGGAAGAACGGTCCTTGTCGAGAGATGGGAACCGCGCACGTGAGTGCTGCCTTTCTAGTTCGGCCCGAGTGTCATTCAGTGGATGCCCAGCACAGGTCATGTGCCTTCTGCGGGGGTTTCTGGGGGAAAATCACAGTGTTGGAGAGGGGTGGGGAGGAAAATCTCTGATTGGAAGGAAGCCTGCCCCAATCTCTCGTGAGAGCTGGCTGTAAAGAAAGCAGGCCCTCAAGTTCTGCTTCCTAAGAATGTGAAAGACGAATGAGTTCTATTCAATGCCTGTAAGATCTGGAGTTACCCCTGGCTTCTTTGCTCTGTCCGGGCCCCAAGGAAACTGGGGAGAGGGGTGCTCCTCACTGCAGCCCCTCATCACCTACCCCAGTCCACCTGAGTCCAGGCAGGAAGAGGAAGCCCATTGACCAAGTAGGTTAGGAGACTCAAGTTCAAAACGTCAGATTCTGCATCGGAAGCGATGCTGGTATTTGGGGAAGGTCTTCCGAGCTGTCTCCTGCGGGCTCTGAGTGCAGTGCCTGCACTCTGGGCATCCATGGGCATCAGCTTCAGGGTTGAGGGCCCCACCGGTGGCAATGTGCCTTCAGAAGCCCTTGGCTTGGACTCCTCTCATAGACGGGCTATAAGGAGGTCAGGTGACCACATGCTGGGCCTCGGCTGTGGCAGACGTCTGCAGAGCTCCGTATTCACACTAGCCTAACACCGGCACCATCGCTGCGGGGTGGGAGAGACTGGGGCACGGGGGGCCCGGAGTTGAGACCTTGCAACAAACCAAGGACAGCTGTCGGCCGGGCAGCTTGGGGAGGAGCCAGCCCAGAGCCAGCCCTCTCTTTCCCTGGGGTCACCACATCCCAAGACAGACAGGGGCAGTCCCTCTGAAGGACCAAGGGATGAGTTTGAGGCGGCTGCTGAGGGGGCTGAACCAGACACCTCCCTGTCACTTTTGTCCCCGGCTGACTCAGTGGAGGCTGTGGGTGTGGGCGCCCCCGCCATTGGGTGAGGCTGCATGTGCTGTGCAGGCCAGTGGGCACGCAGTCTAGGGACCTGTGAGGAGCAGGTGGACATTGGGGCAGGGGAACCAGAACATACTGGGTTCAGGCTCTGCCCCAACTAGTGAATCTGATGGCCGGAAGACAAGCCTGTGTTGACGAAGCCCTGCTGCCCTCAAACTGGGCTCCAAATGGCAGCCTGTGGAGCCCACTGGAGACAGGCCAAGTCATGTGTGCCTTGTCACAGCTTCCCAAGGGAGGTAGGGTCTTTAACAGGACATGCAGGCCCGTTGGCAGGAAAGTCCCCATGGACACAAGCCACATGGCACCTCGTGAGAGCAGGAGGCAGTACAGTGCCTTCCTCGTGTTGCCACTGTGTTACTGAAATGCCTTGCTCCAGGCCTGGGACACAGCAGTGTCCAGGGCGGGCTGGCTGGGCGGAGCTGAGTGAGTGTCGTGGTATAAGTGGTAGTATCGTCCCGAATGCCCCTTCCTCTGAATGGCATCTGGCACTGGTCCTTCTCCCTGTCTGGAGCCCGGCCTGCTGACAATCCAGGAAGTATGAGGTGGCGAGGAATGGAAAGTGGGAGGTCATCGTGAGGTGACTGGGGGAGGAAACCAAGAAGATGCTTATAGGGAGGATTGAAGATGTGTTGAAAAGACCCAGCTTCCCAAATAGATGAACAAACCATGGACAAGAAGAGGTATTAGCAATCTCCAGAGCTTGAAGGGCTCTTGAGACCAAGGCCAAAAGAAGGCACCAACCCCCCAGAACTCAGGGTTTCAAGGAACTGTGTAAAAGAGGAAAACTGTTTGCCACACTGGTCTCTTTAAAGAAATTTATTTAGAAAAATAACCCCACCCTGCCCTCCTCCCTCTATGCCATGGGACTTGGGCATCACGTTTGATTGAACTCTGGATCGGGCCTCCCATCCTCATGGGGGCTCAGCGCATGCTGACGGGCGGCCACGCTGCTGGGTGGCCTCACACGCCCCCGGCTGCTCCAGTCTTGTGCTCAATCCTTGTCCAGGCCTCTGCCTCCGGGTGTCCGGATGGAGGGAGGGCCCTGAGGGGCGAGGGCAGCCTGGCCACAGTCTGTGTGCCCCTCCTGAGGCCTGCCAGGGCAGCTGGGGGCGGGGGGCTCCGTCTCCCCCCCACCCCACCTCTGGAAAGTCAGGGCTGGAAGCGAGGCGAGCTGACGTGAGGCTGGTGGAAGGCGTGGGCGCTGTATACCACGTCGGGGGGCGAGGGCGTGCTGGCAGCCAGCACCGAGCACAGGGGCTCGTGGCTGCTCAGCACTGACGTGAAATACTTCATCTCTTCTGTGAGCTGCTTGATCTCCTTGCGCAGAGCCGCGTTCTGTTTCTCTAGATCTTCACTCTCCTGTGAGGAGAAAGGTCAGCATCGGAGATGAGTGTCAAGGATGGCACAGGATGGCAGGAGGGGGGCAGGAGGAGTTCAGATTTGGTTCTCACCAGCACAGGCACGGAGAAGGGCATCGGCGCATTTTTCTGCACCTGTGACAGTGTGCATGGTTCTGTGTGTGTCATATGTGAGTGTGTGTGCATAGATACAAGGTTGAACCCATAAAATTGCGGGTATCTGTCTGACCTCTAAGGATGGCAGTTTCGTCTGATCCCACCTAATAGAGGTGCACGCGGGAATGCGTGGGAGTGCGCTCCTTTGTGCGCGTGTGAACGTGAGTCTCTGCGAGTGTGTATGTGGGTTGAGGGTGGCAAGTGAATGTTAAGGGAAACTGGCTGGCAGGTGAGAGCCTGAAAAAATGGAAAAGAGTTTGAGAGAACAGCTTATACTAATTTCATGCTTTTCCACTTGATGTTATACCATGAGTTCTCCAAATGTTCTCAGTGTCTGCTTTTAGTCTTACGGAGTCCATGGTTAACTGTCTACTTAACCAGATTCTAGAACTCTAGGGTCTCTGTAAAACCAAATGGTCAAAATCCAGCACAAGATTCGATTCCAGTCCATTCTGCTCACTTGAGAGCCTGGTTTACAGCACTCTGGGTGTGTTCCACTCATGTGTATGTGCTTTTTTTCCAGAAACACCTTTCCCCTGTTGCTTAGAAGCGCCATCAGATACACTCGAACCAGGCAAACTATGGGTCAAAGTGTGCTGATTACTGATCACATCATTAATTAATCAACAATTCCACTCTGGTAATTAGCGTTTAGTGGAAAACAATGCTATCTAGGGGAATTGCCTTTCCAACGTGATTTGAAGGTTCACATTCCTTGACTCAATCAAATAGATTGTCTAATCTACTCACCCGTGCCGCAGAGGAAGGGAAAATGGCATTGGAGAGGCAAAAAAATTACACTTCAGTTCCAAAAGCAACCTGAGGCGGCTTCCAGGCCTTAATTTCTCTAGTTTTGTCTGACGTGGGTCAGCATTTCCCGAACTTGCCACAGCATTGAAATTAGTTGGAGGGCCTATTAGAGTTTCAGGCTGTTCTTGAAATCTAGAGATTTGAACTCGGTGGGTTTGGGATTTCGGGTGAAATCTGGGAATTCACTGAATTTTTAACAAGTGCCCCAGGTCCTTCTACTGAGCAGGCAAGTTTGAAAACACAAGTTAAACACAATATTACATTGGTTTTTAATTCATCAAGTGCGTACGAAGAGCCTATTTGTTAAGTGCCTGGCACATAGTATGAACTCAAATGTCTGTTGATTGACTAGCTGATGACATGGAATGCTGGATTAGCAGTTGACTCAAAACCATGGTGGGCAGTGAGCAGACGTAAAATAACTTGTCGTTTAAGAGGTATCTTACATAACCACATCAGGAGCATGAGCTGTGGTCCAATGAGAGAGCTAGGAACGCTGCCAACTGCCCCAATCCGTGAACCCCGGCGTTCTTTTTTAAGTGGTAGAGGAGCGTATGACTGTGGCCTTACCCATCAGGCCAGCTTCCATCCTGGCCTGAAGGATAGATGCGAGCACGCTCAGCCCCAGCCTGGCATTTCCTGTGTGTGGCTTTGAGCTAGAAAATGTGCCTAGGTCAGTACAAAGGAAACCCCCATCTCTAAAACGGGGCGGGGGTGGGTGGGACACTCAGACCCACGACGGTGGAGTCAGAGGCACTGGCTTCTTCTTCTGCAAGGTGTGGCTGGCTCCCTTAGCTTACCATTTGGTTGTTTCCAGGCACATCCCAGAGGCAGGGCATCCCCTCTTTACCGAAAGGTAAGATAAAGCAACCCATGAGACTGGGTGGGGGGGTGGTTTTAAGACGGGAACTGGGGGCCGGGAGTTCTGGCCCCTTCCTCTAGCCCTTTTCCTCGCCCCCTCTGAGAGTTTCCACTGGTGACAACGTTTACTGTAAATTCAGTCTCTGAAGCGCCTGGGCAAACCCCGAGGCAGAAGGGAGGGGTGGGGTGGGCGGGCCGCAGGGACCAACCGCTCTGACCTTCTCCCCGCCTAGAGGCAGGCCCAGCTTTCGGGAAGTGACAGCAGGTTCTTCCTCCCCAGGCAAGCTCTGCTGAGCTCTCTCTGAAGCTCTCTCTCCCCACCCCCCTGGCTTGCAGATCCCAGAGCTCCAGGAGGGGCTTCACAACCACGGCTGCCGCTAACCAGAAAGCAACCACCTGTGACAAGAAACAAGTCTTTACCTTGGGAAGCAAGATGGCTTCCTGCTAGGGCCCCAGAGAAATGAGCCCTGGCAGCCCAGGGGCCATGCGGCCAGCCAGACACTGGCAAGAGGAAGAGTTTGACTTCCCTTGCAGGAGGAAGTGGCTCATCTGGGGCCTCCTCCCAACATGTCCCCCCCTACCACTGCTCAGTCCACTCTGACCCTCCCGGGGGCAGTCATGCCCTGGAAAGGACTCACACAGGGACAGTTGGCCGAGGCAGCCATGGGAGCAGCTAAAATTACTCACAGGTACAACGACCACATCCCCTGACTTCTCTTCACTTCCCAGTGGCGGCTGGAAATCTAGGGCTTAGCGAGCGGGGGAGGGGAGAGGAATGTTTGGGAAGGAAATAAGGGCCTCTCACCCTCAGAGTCCTCTGCTACAGTAGGGGAGTGGCAAGCCAGGATTTGGGCTTCTGTGTGACTTGCTTTCCACTTTTCAGAATTCCTTTCGATCCTTCAGGCTCCTCACGGTAACCCCCTGAGATGGACATGGGAGGCCAGCCCTTACCATTATCCCCACTTTCCAAATGAGGCCAACTGAGACCCTTGGACAAACCTACCCAAATACCCCTCCAAACGATCACAGGCTGGTGGGCAGCAGCTGCTGGGAGAGAGGGCTTCGGAATTCGCCTCAAGACATTGATTTTCTCAGACATCCAGACACTTTAGCGATTGACCCAAAGCCCCATAACCACATAGGGACAGAGCAGAGTTTGGCTCGAGGCTCCGCATCTTCAGCCCCATTGTCCTTCTGGCATACGCAGTGCTTCCCCTGAAAGACTGGTGACTTAAGTGACCAAAGGTCTTCAGAGATCACTAAGAAGACCTTGGCTGCCCTATGGTTTCCCAAGAAAACACTGTCTCGATTTTGGTGATCTTTAAACACCACACTGGAACCCTGAGTTGGTCACACTCTAACAATCACAGAGCTGATCATCTGCCTCCTGCCCAGAGCTGGGAGGGAATCTTCTGTCCAGCTACTCTTTTAGAGAGCTCACCAAGGCCAGGCCTTCCTCCACATGCAGAGCGAGGTCTAGGTCACCCAACAACGGTGGGCTCCATCAGCAGTAACTGGGCACCGGGGTCCTGGCTAGGTGAGCCTCTGTGACTCGCTTTCCCCTCTCTGAGCCCCAGTTCCTGTTAGAATGGGAACAGCGGACCACGACAATGATTCTCAACCTTGGCCGCACATTGGGATCAGTGGGATCCGCTGGGGGTGGGGGGAGATTTACCAAAACTGGTGCCTGACTCTGATTTAAGCAGTCTGGGGTGCAGCCTGGCATTGGGGGCTCCCAGGGGATTCTCATGCGCAGTGAACATTGAAAACATTAGAAGGAACCATTAGCTTAGAAAATCTCCAAGCCCTCTTCAACTCCCGAATATTTCAGATTCCAAACTAAACACCTGAGCGTATTAGCCTTTAACCCCTACTTGTTAGGAAAGTGTGTGCGTGAGTGTCAGGAAGAAGGTTGTTGGGGGCAGAGGGTTGTAGATTCAATTTACGTGAGAAAAATTAGTGGAAACCAAATGTTTAAAAGAATAGTCTAGCTTGACTTAATAACATCTATTGAATGCTGCCATGTGTCAATTGCTCTTTTAAGTATTTTACAGTTATTATTATATTTAATCTTTGCAACAACCCTATGTGGTAGATAATATGATTATCCACATCTTACAGAATAGGACAACCTGAAAGTACAGGGAAGTTAAGTAACCTGTTCAAGGTCACCCAGCTTGTAAGTGGCAGCACCATGACTTGAATGATTCAGTCCGGCTTCAGTGTCTGTGCCCACCACATTTTCTTGTCTTTGACATTTGTTTAAATCTTATGATGTTTGGTAATTATCTCCTGTGAGGCCTCAGCCCTGTTGGCTTTCCAATTTCATCTTCCCTCCTTTCCCAGCTCTTGCAGATCCAGACGATAATGTTCACAATTCACCCGCACCTCTGAAGTTACTTAATGCCAACCCTATCATGAATTATAAGCAGTTTGGGGGTGGTTAAGGAAGAGGCTTCATGGGGGTGTGGGAACATTCTGGGAAATTCCCTACTGGAGGGGCTGAAAGGGGGTCACTCAAAGAGCTCTTGAATGATGGGGAATCCCCAGACAGTTCCCTTACCCACAGGGAAGCCAGTTAGGACCAAGGCCAAGGACAGGCTCTGGCCCAAGGCTCTGGCAGGGGCTCTCTGGGCATTCTGAGCAGGGCTTTGGTCCTCCTTCCTGCCAGCTCTGGTTTAGTGCTTTGACCTTCTCCTTGAATATTCTAATCATGATTTCCAGTAGAGTGAAAATAGTCCCTGTGTGTTCCTCCTCAACAGAACATGTAGTCATTTATTGATTGGTTGATCTTTTAGCTCTCACCTACACTTAAACATGAGAGTAGTGAGTGAAGCTTATCTCTCACACCTAGCTATGTTCAATCTCCAGCAGTTACCAATCCATCAAATGCAGATAAAGGGTGGAGCCCACCATTGCTGGAGAAGTCTAAGAACTGACATAGGACATTTCCCAAGCCCTGGTAGGATCTATGCCTACCCCTTTCACCAATCCTGGGGAAATTAGCCCCAACTCCTGTTCCTCACCCAATGAGGAAAGAAGAGGAATCATTAAGCAACAGGTCTTTGCACTGAATAATGAACAAGTCTGGGACGCCTAGGTGGCTCAGTCAGTTAAGCATCTACCTTCAGCTCAGGTCATAATCCCAGGGTCCTGGGATCCAGTCCCACATCCAGTCCCTGCTGAGCAGGGAGTCTGTGTCTCCCTCTGCCTGCTGCTCCCCCTGTTTATGTGTGCTCTCTCGCTTGCTCTCTCGCCATCCTAAACTCCTTCTCCTTGCTTTCCTCTAGAGAGCTAGAGAAAGAATTTATCAAATGCTCAGCTTCTCTTGCAGCTAGGCAAGCCCATGTGATAGATTCTGACCAATAAGATGTAAGTTGAAGTACCTGGGGGTGGAGCTTCCCTTTCTAATTAAAAAGACAAAGCCTTCCCAGGACAAAAGCCACTCTCCCTCAACACAGACTGATGCCTGGAGGTCCAGCAGCTATCTTTCAGCCTCAAGGATGAAAGCCACATACCGAGGATACCTGCACACAGAAAGAAGCCTGGTTCTTTGATGACATTCTTGCACTAGCCCTGGTCTGTCCACTTCTGAATCCCTTGTGATATGAGAAAGATAAACTGTGACTTAGTGATGCCCGTTTGATAGTCCTTCTATTACTTGTAGCTGCATGCAATCCTGACTGACATCTCAAGTTAGAAAGGTTATCTATCACTAGCAAGCCCAATTCCAAAAAACAAACAGCTAGTAATTGCCACAAACACAAACGTTTGAATTAAGTTTGTTTGTTAAGCCTGCCAGGCCTCTGGGGACAGTGTCTAGGTATATATACCCCCATAATTGTCCCAAACTCACTCCACACATTTTACCACATGCACCTGGCTGCACACTGAAGTCACCTGAAGTGCTTCAAAAAATCTTAATTCCTGAATTCACCCCTGTGAGAGGTTCCACTTTGATTGTCCTGGAGTGGGTCTCAGGCATTGAGGCCTTAAAATACTTTGCAGGTGAGCTTAATGAATCATGTTCATAGCTGATTCCTCTGAAAAATATGTATGTCCATTGACAGAAGAATGGATAAAGAAGATGTGGTATATATATATATATATATATATATATATATATATA